>NW_026512439.1:0-28281 GCF_027579735.1 Bombina bombina | reverse complement strand
TGTTTTAGTGACAGACAATATATGAGGATATTTGAGTAAGTAGTTTATGTTTGATGTCATGTTATTTAGTGACAGACAATATATGAGGCTATTTGTGTAGTTTATGTTTGATGTCATGTTATTTAGTGACAGACAATATATGAGGATGTTTGTGTAGTTTATGTTTGATTGCTTGTTATTTAGTGACAGACAATATATGAGGCTTTTTGTGTAGTTTATGTTTGATGTCATGTTATTTAGTGACAGACAATATATGAGGATGTTTGAGTAAGTAGTTTATGTTTGATGTCATGTTATTTAGTGACAGACAATATATGAGGATATTTGTGTAAGTAGTTTATGTTTGATGTCATGTTATTTAGTGACAGACAATATATGAGGATATTTGTGTAAGTAGTTTATGTTTGATGTCATGTTATTTAGTGACAGACAATATATGAGGATATTTGTGTAAGTAGTTTATGTTTGATGTCATGTTATTTAGTGACAGACAATATATGAGGATATTTGAGTAAGTAGTTTATGTTTGATGTCATGTTATTTAGTGACAGACAATATATGAGGATATTTGTGTAAGTAGTTTATGTTTGATGTCATGTTATTTAGTGACAGACAATATATGAGGATGTTTGTGTAAGTAGTTTATGTTTGATGTCATGTTATTTAGTGACAGACAATATATGAGGATATTTGTGTAAGTAGTTTATGTTTGATGTCATGTTATTTAGTGACAGACAATATATGAGGATATTTGTGTAAGTAGTTTATGTTTGATGTCATGTTATTTAGTGACAGACAATATATGAGGATGTTTGTGTAAGTAGTTTATGTTTATGTCATGTTATTTAGTGACAGACAATATATGAAGATATTTGTGTAAGTATTTTATGTTTGATGTCATGTTATTTAGTGACAAACAATATATGAGGATATTTGTGTAAGTAGTTTATGTTTGATGTCATGTTATTTAGTGACAGACAGTATATGAGGATATTTGTGTAAGTAGTTTATGTTTGATGTCATGTTATTTAGTGACAGACAATATATGAGGATATTTGTGTAGTTTATGTTTGATTGCTTGTTATTTAAATAATAATTTACTTTACTGAGAAAGGACAGGAGTAGGAAGTGTGCATATGATAATGCAATGTCACTCATCTGTGAAATCAGTCATTTCTATTATTGAAATATTTATATAATATTGAGGTTGATTTGTCATCAGCCTTTCTGCTTCTTTAACAAAGTGATCACAATCATTTAGTTTTAAAGGCAGCTGAGCTTGACAACTGCCATGAGATTCCATCTCCAGTTTCCTACTCTGGCTTCCTAAATGACCTGTAATGACTGCCAATCAACAAACTCCGATACATCAGACAAAACAACTTAACAATATAAAATGGTGGATTAATGACATCACTATCACCTCCTCAGTTAATGTCAATGACAACATGTTCATCATGCAACATGGCCGCTATCCGGGAGCAGTTCCTTTTCTATTGGGTTATTGGAGTCTATGGAGTCCAGTTGAGTTTTAGGTGTACACTGGTATTGATGTTTTATTGATGAGTTTACATTTACATACTGATGATGACATATTCAGTATCACTGATTACTTTCCATGAACCGATCAGCAGTAAAAAGGCCTTAACTGTTGTTGTTTTTCTAGTTTGAGCATCTGCAGATTGTTTTATCTGATGATCTGATTAGCTCTCTTCCATTACAGAATTTGTCTTATGGTTTTGATTGTTATTGTTACAATGATGAAATAAACCTATCAGGAGCCTAAAACTGCAGATAAATATGATCTGAAAGATTGAAATGAGTTATTTTATGCTAACATATATGCTGCAGTGGTGTAACGTAACTTAATACATTTGCTTATATTTGTTACAGGAACAAGATTACTGGTGAAATATTAAAATGTCTCAAATCAGTGTTTGAAGGCAGTGGTGTTGAGAGGCGTTCCATACTGATGATATAATGTAATGTAAATGATCCCTGTTACACGTTACACATGTAATAATGGAATATGTACAGCGCCAGTAAAGGCTAAGGGATAAATATAAACACTAAAAACGAAATATACCTGCTAAGGCTGAACAAGAATTTATTACAATTCAACAGTATTGGTACCAATAGATAAAATGAGTAAAAAAACAGTTATTAAAACAGTTGTTAAAAACAATGGTAAGGTGGAGTGTTGTGCTGATACACTCACAAAGTGCAAATAGCAATTGGATCCAAGGGGTGGAAAACTAAAATGGTGAAATCCACATTTGCTTGTGGATACACAAATAAACAAATTGTGTAAGCAACATAAAAATGTATGCGACTTAAATGTGCAACATGATAGTGCAAATGTTGTGCAACATAAGTGAGAGTAATTGTGATCACTATGTGTATAAAAGATAAGGAAAAAACGATTCACATCAAAAATGCAAAAAATCACAATAGATATAATATATTAAAAAGTCCAAATGACACTGCAGTGCAAAAAATAACAATAAATCACATGTGAATAACTGCCATTGAGTGGCAAATGTGGAAAAAGGGTGGTATACCCAAGGCAAAAAAGAGGAAATCCAGTGAAAAAACAAAAATGAAAATAAAAATCAAAAACCAGATACAAAAATGATGTTCAACAAAAGATAAAAAAGAACAAAAAAGAACAAAAAGAGTATTGTAATCCAAAAAACAGTAAATTAAAAGGAAATCACATGAAGGAACCTGGAATCCTGAGGGGAAGAGTTCCCAGGTGAATCCTAACAACGGTCAGCTCTTAGTCCAATGTCCTAGAGATGTCCCTGTAAAAAAAAGGAGTACCATAGCGTAACAAGTCCTCAAAGTGGTTAAAATACTTGGAATAATGCTTACCAACAGGTCTACGCGTTTCGGCCCCAAAATAAGGCCTTTATCAAGACTGCTGAAGTGGTAAGCTGAGTGCCTTTAAATAACAGTGTCACTTAAGTGACCGGATATGGCTCTGGAATTCACTTCCGGTTTCGCCATAAGTGAAAAATAGTTTAAACAGGGTATTTACCATGTTTGGCGTGTATAAACTGTCATATGGAGATAGAGTGATCTTGTATTTTATGTTTATATATTTGTCTTTGATATTTAGTGTCATTTAGTTCACTATACCTTGAGCCCCTCACGATCATGATGTCACTTCCGGTTTACCGGAGTAAACATTTTTTGGTGATTCTACGTTTTCGGTGGCCTCTGGTTATGAGTACTAGTTAGAAGATATACTTCAAAGATGTATTTTAGTATATTTACAGCTTAATCACCTATATTTTTGTGGTGACGATTTTGTCGCGATTTGATTGGTCGTGACATCATGATCCGATTCCTATGGTTCTATTGGTTTAGGGAAGAGGTGTGTGGGTAACAGTCCTCCTGATTGGGTGTTGAGATGTCAAAAATGTTTAAAGACAACAAGGGGACAGATTGTTTCGATAATAAAGGGGATATAAATCCAAATGCCCATTTTTATAATAAAGAAGCCCATTAGCTTATAAAAGAGCCGTTTTAAATGATTAGCCATTTCAAAATAGGGAACGGCTCTACAGTGATTGGAGGTAATATGTATGTCTTCTTCACTGTTAGTGCATAAATCATATGTTCTATATCAAGTTTTAGTATATGTATATTTTCCCATACTATGTGTTTTCTCCAATATATATAATGATAGACGATATGCTTTATATTGGATTATATGAGGTTTATTTTGCTCTGTGAACAGGTGCTGCTTTAGGTATTTATAAATGTTTTTAAGGTACAGCAGCATAATAAGGGATATAATCCAATAGTAGCATAGTGGTAGAACAGTAGAACAGAAAAAACACTAATCCTATAAACCCAATCACATAAATTTAATCGGGTTTAGGAGAAGAATATTCTAGCAGTGCGTCAGATTTATCTTACACTGTTTGGAAAAAGGGGCTGTGGTATTTTTTAAAAAAGGAAAGGCTGTGGTTTTATTAAAAAGGAAAAAAAGGAGTGTAAAATATGAGTGTGAGAAAGACTTAATGGGGGTATATCTGTATGTCTTGAGTCAGAGTTTTATACATACTTATCACTGGGTTCAGTGACCTCAGTGAATTCCATAGAGGAGGATGTGTTAATACCTCTTTTCTATATCAACATAATAAAATCATACATAAGAGACCTCTCGATCACTAAAGTCATTAGACGAGCAGTGATTGAGTGGATCTGTGCACTACCCAATCATTAGGAAGTTTGGTAGTGGCTACCAATAGATATATGAGATATAAGAGAAACTCCTGTGGATTTCTTATGAGCAGAGAATGATGAACTTCTGAGGTGGATATAACTTATAGGACCAGATACCTGGACTATATATATATTATAGCCCTAGACATGTAGGGGGGATCTGACAGGGATAACCCTAACCCTGTCAGATCCCCCCTACATGTCTAGGGCTATAATATATATATAGTCCAGGTATCTGGTCCTATAAGTTATATCCACCTCAGAAGTTCATCATTCTCTGCTCATAAGAAATCCACAGGAGTTTCTCTTATATCTCATATATCTATTGGTAGCCACTACCAAACTTCCTAATGATTGGGTAGTGCACAGATCCACTCAATCACTGCTCGTCTAATGACTTTAGTGATCGAGAGGTCTCTTATGTATGATTTTATTATGTTGATATAGAAAAGAGGTATTAACACATCCTCCTCTATGGAATTCACTGAGGTCACTGAACCCAGTGATAAGTATGTATAAAACTCTGACTCAAGACATACAGATATACCCCCATTAAGTCTTTCTCACACTCATATTTTACACTCCTTTTTTTCCTTTTTAATAAAACCACAGCCTTTCCTTTTTTAAAAAATACCACAGCCCCTTTTTCCAAACAGTGTAAGATAAATCTGACGCACTGCTAGAATATTCTTCTCCTAAACCCGATTAAATTTATGTGATTGGGTTTATAGGATTAGTGTTTTTTCTGTTCTACTGTTCTACCACTATGCTACTATTGGATTATATCCCTTATTATGCTGCTGTACCTTAAAAACATTTATAAATACCTAAAGCAGCACCTGTTCACAGAGCAAAATAAACCTCATATAATCCAATATAAAGCATATCGTCTATCATTATATATATTGGAGAAAACACATAGTATGGGAAAATATACATATACTAAAACTTGATATAGAACATATGATTTATGCACTAACAGTGAAGAAGACATACATATTACCTCCAATCACTGTAGAGCCGTTCCCTATTTTGAAATGGCTAATCATTTAAAACGGCTCTTTTATAAGCTAATGGGCTTCTTTATTATAAAAATGGGCATTTGGATTTATATCCCCTTTATTATCGAAACAATCTGTCCCCTTGTTGTCTTTAAACATTTTTGACATCTCAACACCCAATCAGGAGGACTGTTACCCACACACCTCTTCCCTAAACCAATAGAACCATAGGAATCGGATCATGATGTCACGACCAATCAAATCGCGACAAAATCGTCACCACAAAAATATAGGTGATTAAGCTGTAAATATACTAAAATACATCTTTGAAGTATATCTTCTAACTAGTACTCATAACCAGAGGCCACCGAAAACGTAGAATCACCAAAAAATGTTTACTCCGGTAAACCGGAAGTGACATCATGATCGTGAGGGGCTCAAGGTATAGTGAACTAAATGACACTAAATATCAAAGACAAATATATAAACATAAAATACAAGATCACTCTATCTCCATATGACAGTTTATACACGCCAAACATGGTAAATACCCTGTTTAAACTATTTTTCACTTATGGCGAAACCGGAAGTGAATTCCAGAGCCATATCCGGTCACTTAAGTGACACTGTTATTTAAAGGCACTCAGCTTACCACTTCAGCAGTCTTGATAAAGGCCTTATTTTGGGGCCGAAACGCGTAGACCTGTTGGTAAGCATTATTCCAAGTATTTTAACCACTTTGAGGACTTGTTACGCTATGGTACTCCTTTTTTTTACAGGGACATCTCTAGGACATTGGACTAAGAGCTGACCGTTGTTAGGATTCACCTGGGAACTCTTCCCCTCAGGATTCCAGGTTCCTTCATGTGATTTCCTTTTAATTTACTGTTTTTTGGATTACAATACTCTTTTTGTTCTTTTTTGTTCTTTTTTATCTTTTGTTGAACATCATTTTTGTATCTGGTTTTTGATTTTTATTTTCATTTTTGTTTTTTCACTGGATTTCCTCTTTTTTGCCTTGGGTATACCACCCTTTTTCCACATTTGCCACTCAATGGCAGTTATTCACATGTGATTTATTGTTATTTTTTGCACTGCAGTGTCATTTGGACTTTTTAATATATTATATCTATTGTGATTTTTTGCATTTTTGATGTGAATCGTTTTTTCCTTATCTTTTATACACATAGTGATCACAATTACTCTCACTTATGTTGCACAACATTTGCACTATCATGTTGCACATTTAAGTCGCATACATTTTTATGTTGCTTACACAATTTGTTTATTTGTGTATCCACAAGCAAATGTGGATTTCACCATTTTAGTTTTCCACCCCTTGGATCCAATTGCTATTTGCACTTTGTGAGTGTATCAGCACAACACTCCACCTTACCATTGTTTTTAACAACTGTTTTAATAACTGTTTTTTTACTCATTTTATCTATTGGTACCAATACTGTTGAATTGTAATAAATTCTTGTTCAGCCTTAGCAGGTATATTTCGTTTTTAGTGTTTATATTTATCCCTTAGCCTTTACTGGCGCTGTACATATTCCATTATTACCTGTTCTTTCCTTTTGGGGGTTGGTTAGACCCTTTATTTGTACTCAGCACAAGGGAATATCTTAGCGCTTGGCTACCACACCTCACTTTTACACGTTACACATGTACATCGAGTACACAACCAAATAAACTAACCGTAGCCTACACACATTAAAAGTATAAAGAAAGAATGTATTAAAGGGACAGTCTACACCAGAGTTTGTATTGTATAAAAAGATAGATAATCCCTTTATTACCCATTCCCCAGTTTTGCATAACCAACACAGTTTAATTTATGTTTTACCTTTGTGATTACTGCAAACTGTCCCTTATCTCAGTGCTTTTGACATACATGCAGTTTAGCCAATCAGTTGTGACACCTAAATAACTCCACGGGAGTGAGCACAATGTTATCTATCTGACACACATGAACTAGTACTGTCTAACTGTGAAAAACTTTCAAAATGCTCTGAGCTAAGAGGCGGTTTTCAACAGTTTAGAAATCAGTTTGAGCCTACCTAGGTTTAGCTTTTCCAAAATACCACCAAGGGAACCAAGCAAATTTAATGATAAAAGTCAATTGGAAAGTTGTTTAAAATCGCATGCGCTATCTGAATCAGGAAAGTTTACTTTTGACTAAACTGTTCCTTTAATTAAAACTTTAATACATTAATGTATTCCTTATTCTTTTAATGTAAAAAGACCAACCCAATAAACTCTCTACACAGCCCTAGACTATTAACCCCTTAAGTACCATAACCCCCACAGCAACCTAAAAACACTACATTATTTACCCCTTAAGAACCATAACCCCCACAGCAACCTAAAAACACTACATTATTAACCCCTTAAGTACCATAACCCCCACAGCAACCTAACAACACTACATTATTAACCCCCAAAGCAACTTAAGCCAGAACATTGACATAAAAATAAAACACAAAAGTAAACATAAACAAACAAACCAAACTAATTAAACTAACAAAAAGAATACCACTGTTACGGATACCAGGCTGCCAAGGCCATCTCCTTCCTCATGTGGATTATTGTGCTCCCACCAGTTTCCCTTTCATGACTGAACTTTGCCCTGAAAGAGCTGATTACTGCCCTGCTTGGCCCCTTCCTGCCCTGAAGAGGCCCAGCCAGAATCTTATGGAACTACTCTCCCACTGGGCTCGCTAGAGATCCCCACCCAACTTCAACCTAGGTCGCTCCAGAGGCCATTTGCGGCTCTGGCCCTCAGCAACAGATCATGTCGCTTTTTGGACTGTGACATCTAGGAGCCCTGGAGCTCTCCATTGGTACCTGGGAATAGCCACCGATCCCTCAGGATCACACTGAAAATAAGACTATGGGGGATATTTATCAAGCCGTCAACCTCAAATATGCTGGAATTTCACAGCGTAATTGTGGCGAGCTTGATTCGACCTAGTTATCAAACCTTACAGACTGGCAAAAGTTGAAATCTGTGACGTAACATACAATCTGCCAGTCTCAATCTGACACAGATCAATGCTTACATCATTACAGATGTTCCGAATACACATTTGGCACTATTTGACACTTTTTAAAAGTTATCAAATAGTTAACCGGTATGATCGCGGCTATTCCGGCCCAGCGTACCTGGTTTTCAATCCACCACCCTGGAGGCAGCGGATGCCAAAGGAATCAATGGGAGTCTGAAAGCAGCAAAAGCTTATGTTTGATGCTGCCAGATATCCTTTTGATTTATATGGTAGAAAACCAGTAACGTTTACACCTAACACCCTAACATAAGCCCCCGAGTCTAAACAGCCTTAATCTGCAGCCCCGACATCGCCGCAACCTACATAAAATTTATTAACCCCTATCCCACCGCTCCCTGACCCCACCACAACTAAATAAAGTTATTAACCCCTATCCTGCCGTACCCAGACCCCAACGCAACTAAATAAAAGTATTAACCCCTATCCCACCGCTCCCGGACCCCACTGCAACTAAATAAACGTATTAACCCCTAAACCCCTGGCCTCCCACATCACTACCACTAATTAAACATATTAACCCCTAAACCGCCAGCCCCACACATCGCCATAAACTAAATTAAACTATTAACCCCTAAACCTAACAACCCGCTAACTTTACATGAAAATTACAACATTCCTATCTTATAATAAATTTAAACTTACCTGTAGAATTAAATTAAACTCTATTAAACTATTAATTAACCTACCCTAACTATTATACTAAAATTACATTAAACTACCAATTAAATTAACTATATTACATATTACAAATACCCTAAACCTACTCAAATTATTTAAATTTACAATTAAAAATTACTGAATTACCAAAAAAATAAACGCTAAGTTACAAAAAATAAAAAACACTAAATTACAAAAACAAACAAACCACAGTATCAAAAATAAAAAAGAATTACACCTAATCTAATAGCCCTATCAAAATAAAGCCCCCCAAAATTAAAAAACCCCTAGCCTACAATAAACTACCAATGGCCCTTAAAAGGGTCTTTTGCAGGGCATTGCCCCAAATAAATCAGCTCTTTTACCTGTAAAGAAAAATACAAACACCCCCAACAGTAAAACCCACCACCCACACAACCAACCCCCCAAATAAAAAGCCTATCTAAAAAACCTAAGCTCCCCATTGACCTGCAAAGGGCATTTGTATGGGCATTGCCCGTAAAAGGCATTTAACTCTTTAACATGCCCAGAACCTACTCTAAAAATAAAACACACCTAAAAAAAACTTAAATAAACATAACACTAACCCCCGACGATACACTTACAGTTTTTGAAGTTCCGCTTGAAGGATCCATCCAGCTGGCAAGAAGTCTTCATTTGGGCGGCCTCTTCCATCTTCATCCTGCCCGGCCGATGAAGTCTTCATCCATGCGGCCTCATCTATCTTCATCCATCTGGCGTGGAGCGGGTTTATCCTGAAGACATCCGACGGGGAGCTCCTCTTCAATACGGTCTCCGCCGTAAACTGGATCTTAAATGCAAGTGACATCATCCAAGATGGCGTCACTTGCATTCCTATTGACTGAAAGGTTCCAATCAGCCAATAGGCTTAGAGCCGCTAAAATCCTATTGGCTGTTCCAATCAGCCAATAGGATTGAGCTCTCATCCTATTGGCTGTTTGGAAAAGCCAATAGAATTTTAGCGGCTCTAATCTGGTTGATCTAATTGGCTGATTGGAACCTTTCAGCCATTAGGAATGCAAGGGACGCCATCTTGGATGACGTCACTTGCATTCAAGATCCAATTTACTGTGGAGACTGTATTGAAGAGGAGCTCCTCATCAGATGTCTTCAGGATGGACCCGCTCCATGCCGGATGTCTTCAGGATGGACCCGCTCCACGCTGGATGGATGAAGACTTCACCAGCTGGATGAAGATGAAAGAGACCACATGGATGAAGACTTCTTGCCGGCTGGATGGATCCTTCAAGCGGAACTTCTAAAACATCCGGGGTTAGTGTTAGGTTTATTTAAGGGTTTTTTGGCTGGGTTTTATTTTTAGAGTAGGGTCTGGGCATGTAAAAGAGCTAAATGCCCTTTTAAGGGCAATGCCCATACAAATGTCCTTTTCAGGGCAATGGGGAGGTTAGGTTTTTTAGATAGGCTTTTTATTTGGGGGGGTTGGTTGTGTGGGTGGTGGGTTTTACTGTTTGGGGCTGTTTGTATTTTTCTTTACAAGTAAAAAGCTGATTTCTTTTGGCAATGCCCCACAAAAGTGCCATTGGTAGTTTATTGTAGGCTAGGGTGTTTTTTTTTTGGGGGGGGGGTCTTTTTTATTTTGATAGGGCTATTAGATTAGGTGTAATTATTTTTTATTTTTGATACTGTGGTTTGTTTGTTTTTGTAATTTAGTGTTTTTTATTTTTTGTAACTTAGCGTTTATTTTTTTGGTAATTTAGTCCTTTTTAATTGTAGATTTAAATAATTTGAGTAGGGTTAGGGTATTTTTAATATGTAATATAGTTAATTTAATTGGTAGTTTTATGTAATTTTAGTATAATAGTTAGGGTAGGTTAATTAATAGTTTAATATAGTTTAATTTAATTCTACAGGTAAGTTTAAATGTATTATAAGATAGGGATGTTGTAATTTTAATGTAAAGTTAGCGGGTTGTAAGGTTTAGGGGTTAATAGCTTAATTTAGTTTATGGCAATGTGGGGGGCTGGCGGTTTAGGGGTTAATAGGTTTAATTAGTGGTAGTGATGTGAGAGGCCAGGGGTTTAGGGGTTATTACGTTTATTTCATTGCGGTGGGGACCAGGGGGCTGTGGGATAGAGGTTAATACTTTAATTTAGTTGCGGTAGGGTCCGGGAGTGGCAGGATAGGGGTTAATAACTTTATTTAGTTGCGATGGGGTTAGGGAGAGGCGGGATAGGGGTTAATAACTTTATTTAATTGTGGTGGGGTCCAGTAGTGGCGGGATAGGGGTTAATAACTTTATTTAGTTGCCGTGGGGTCCGGGAGCGGCGGATAGGGGTTAAACATTTTAGTATAGTGGCAGCGTTTAGTGACAGGATATAAATAAAGTTGGTAAAAAGCCAAATAGCAGCGAGATCAATGACTACTAGTTAACAACAGTCCGATGCTCATCGACCCGTACTTGATGTTAGGCGATGTTAGGCGATGTTAGGCGATGTTAGGCGAGCATATTGGTGCAGTTGCATGCAACAAAGTTGATGGCTTGATAGATATCCCCCTAGTCGTTGGGGGAAAGGAAGAGATTGATTAATTGATTAATACCTCCAGGTATTTGAGACCCAGTGAGAGCTACAGGGCATTGATGAGACAAGCTGGATCACTCTCCTGATAGGAAAGCTGTCGGAAAGGGCTTTGGATGCTTTTGAGGCTATCCCCCTGGAGGATAAGCAGAGCTATGACCGGGTAGAAAAACACATCCTGATCTGTATGGCATCACTCTGGAGGTGCACCGTCTCAAGTTCCAGAGTCTGAGGAGGAGAGAGGGGCAACCATTTACAGAGGGGACCCACCAATTCACCCACTCCCTGTACTATTGGTTCTCAAGGTGCCAAGTGACCACCCTGGCCCTAGCCTCCCAGGTCATACTTCTGGAGCACTTTTATGACCACACCCCGATGGAGGTACAAGAATGGGTCCGGGATTGGAAACCCACCACAGTAGTTCAAACAGAAGTCCTGGCGGACCAGTTCTTAGACCTCCGATGCAAAGTTCGACCCGAGCCTCATCCAATGGCCAGCCCTACTAATGCTCCTCGTTGTCCACCAGTGATCCATTGGTACCCTTCTGCTCCACCAGCTCAACCCCACTCTTATGGTTCCAGTCCACCCCGGAAGATGGGAATCTGGTGCTAAGGGTGTGATCAGATGGGCCATGTATGGTCCAATTGTCCAAGAAATCCACCCAATACCAACTGGACCAGAGCACCAGCTGTGGTTTCCAGGGCAGACGCCTACTGTTTGGAGTCAGAGATTCCTGCTGTCCCCGCCACTTGGTCCGAAAAATTTGGGGTCTTGCATGAGGTAGACCCAGTACAAGGCCCAGGATTACCTGTGACATCTGTCAGAGAGTAGGGAAGACAGGTGACCACTCTAAAGCCTCCCAGCATCCCCTCCGTATCATTGACAAACCGTTCAGCAGGATAGCTGTTGACATAGTCAGACCATCCCCATCCCAGTCCCTCCGAAAAGAGATATATACTGACAGTAGTAGATTACGCCACCTGGTACCTCCCCCTGGCCAACATCCAGGCAGAGACAGTAGCCAATACTCTACTCCGTATCTTTGCCACAGTGAGTTTCTCCCAGGAGATTATCTCAGACCAAGGGACTCAGTTTACTGCTGAGCTCACCTAGCAGCTATGAAGACTTTGCGGGATAAGGCCCCTGCCAAGCTCTCCATACCATCCCCAGACAAACGGGACACTGAAGCAGCTTCTTTGGACGTTGGTCCCAGGGTCAGTAAGGGAAGACATGCAAATCAAAATTAAGTAAGGGAAGACATGCGCATCAAAATTAGGGAGATGCTTGATACCGGAGTTATCAAGCAATCCAACTGTCCCTGTGCATCCCCAGTAGTGCATGTACCCAAGCGGGATGGCACAACCCGCTTCTGTATAGACTACCGTAGGCTTAATTACCTGACCACGACCGACGCCTATCCTATGCCCCGGGTGTATAGAAAGCCCCCTAAGTGCTTGATCCATTCTAGGGACCATTTAAAACTATAGCTTTGTATAAGGCCGTAAAGGGTGTGGTTAGGGAGCGCAATGGATATGCTTTCCTTTTGTGCACATTTAATTTATATTTAGATAGAAAACCAATGTACTCTAATAATTCCAGAAGGGCTGGCAAGGAAGTCTCTGGGTCAGTTATAAAATGAGTCAGGTCATCAGCAAGGAAAGACAGTTTTTGTATTGTGTCATGGAGTAATTGACTCTGGATTTTGCCAGATCTTCTAATAGCCTCTCTGATTCTAAGTGGCTCTGTTAGAAGTGGCAGAGTTACTCACTGGGTCTATATTCACACTGCTTCTAATCCTACTTCATCTCATCTCTCTACAGGTATGTCTCCCTGCTTGTGTCTCCTAGCTGCTTTTAAAACGTCCCTTTAATTCCTGCTAGAAATCTCTGGTATGTCTCCCTACTTGTGTATCCTGGCTGCTTTTAAAATGTCCCTTTAATTTCTGCTATAAATCTCTAGTAACCATTTCCTTTATCTCCATTTTGTATACCTGAAACCATCTTATCTGATACTCTGTATAAATAATGCTTCCTGCCACCCCTCATTCTAATTTGCAAGTCGGTAACTCCTTCCTAGCTAGCTAGACTGCTTGTAACAGCTGCATAGAATCAGTTCATTACTCTCACTGCTACATACAGCAGCACACAGGCTCAGTTGATCCTAGGCTCTCTGATTCTAAGTGACTCTGTTAGAAGTGGCAGAGATACTCAATGGAGTTTGAAACTGGTGGTGGAAACTGCAGTCCCACTAACAGGTAATCTTAATAACTATACATCTACACAATGCTCTCTATGTATTTTCTGTTCTCTCTGTCTGCCCTTCTCCTAAAACTCACTGCATGTCCCTATAACAACAATCCCCACACTATTCATATCTCAGCCTCCTCTCATCCCCTATGCTGTCATTTCATGAACTACCCTGTCTTCTTAGAGACACCTCCCCCTCTAACTCTCCTGTGTCTAGTCATACGCGCTCCTACAAATCTCACTCTCACCTTCTGTCACTCTCACTGCTACTACTGCTTGCTGCTGGTGACATCTCTCCTAACTCTGACTCTGCAGAAATCATCACACTTTTACACTCTCACTCTGTCTCCCACTGCAAAATATCTAGGTCACGCAATACCAACAATCTCATCTCCATTTACACACAGCACTTATCCCCCCTCTTTTCTTGTGCCCTCTGAAATGCTTGCTCCATCTATAACAAACTTACAACTGTTCACAACCTGTTTGTTTCCAATGCTTTCAACCTTTTAGCAATTACTGAAACCTGGCTATCTTCCTCTGACACTGCTTCCATTGCTGCTCTCACACACGGTGGTCTTCACTTTAGCCACACACCTAGGCCAGGTGAGAGACATAGTGGTGGTGTTGGCATCTTACTCTCCCCCTTCTGCTCCTATCAGTGCCTATCTCCATTTCCATCTCTCTCCTTTTCTTCCTTTGAAGTCCACTGCATTTGCCTGTTCTCCCCCTCTCTCTCAGAGTGGCAGTTATATCTATCGCCCCCCTGGGCCAACCTCCCAATTCCTTGACAACTTTGCTGCCTGGCCTCCTTACTTTCTCTCTACAAATGCACCTACTCTAATTCTGGGGGACTTCAACATCCCCATTGACAACCCATCTGCTTCTGCTGCCTCTAAATTTCTCTTGCTCACTAACTCCTTTGGCCTCTCACAATCCATCCTATTTCCTACCCACCGCAATGGACAATCTATTGATCTGGTATTCTCCTATCTCTGCTCTCTCTCTCTCTCTCTCTCTCTCTCTCTGATGTTGCCTTTCACCCATTTCCGATCTCAGACCACCATCTACTCACATTGAATATTAATATTCAGGCTAAACCTACTTCCCCCATCGCCTCCGCACCTGTAGAAATCTGCACCCTGTGGACCCTCCCCAACTCTCCAATCTTATTCAAATAGGCCTCCCCACACTTCCATGATATCCTGGCCTGACCTTGCTATAACCCTCTATAACAATACTCTCTCCTCTGCACTTGACACTCTCGCTCCACCCCAACTTCGCAAAGTCCCATATTGTCATCTCCAGCACTGGCACTTCCAGCAAACACGCCACCTACAAAAATGTTCCCACACTGCTGAATGTGCCTGGAGGTAATCCCGCTCTGAACCTGATTTCATGCACTATAAGTTAATGGTTTACTCTTACACCTCTGCCCTTTACTTAGCTAAGCAAATCTACTTCTCTTAGCTTATATCCACTCACTCCTCAAACTCTAAAAGACTCTTCTCCATTTTCAACTCTCTCCTCTACCCACCCCCTGCGATTTCCCAACTATGCTCCCAGTCACCCCCTCTGCCACTCTCTGCACCCTCCTCCCAAC
Source organism: Bombina bombina (assembly GCF_027579735.1). Taxonomy (NCBI): domain Eukaryota; kingdom Metazoa; phylum Chordata; class Amphibia; order Anura; family Bombinatoridae; genus Bombina; species Bombina bombina. The sequence goes on along the minus strand of NW_026512439.1, from coordinate 12,909 downwards.
CACTGAGAGTGAAGTGGCTTCCCTATTGTCTTCCTCACACCTCACTACCTGACCACTTGACCCTATTCTTTCACATCTAATACCTTCTCTGTCTCCCACCTTCACTCCGGCTCTTACTCACATATTCAACCTATCTCTTTCTACCGACTCATTCCCTGCCTCCTTCAAACATGCAAAGGTCACCCCTATCCTCAAAAAACCCTCCCTTGACTCTAACTCTCCTGCAAACTACCGCCCCATATCACTGCTCCCACTAGCTTCAAAAATCCTTGAAAAACTAGTTTTCGATTGCCTAACCCATTTCCTGTCCTCCAACTCATTGCTCGACCCCCTGCAATCTGGCTTCTGTTCCCAACACTCAACTGAGACTGCCCTCACTAAGGTTACTAACAATCTCCTTTCTGCTAAAACCAAAGGCTACTACTCTATACTCATCTTACTTAACCTCTCTGCTGCCTTTGACACTGTTGATCATCCCCTTCTCCTACAGAGTCTCAGCTCTCTTGGGCTCTGCAACACTGCCCTCTCCTGGATTCACTCTTATCTCTCTAACAGATCCTTTGCCATATCTTTTGCTGGTTACTTCTCCTCTCCATTGACTCTGTCTATTGGAGTACCTCAAGGCTCTGTCCTGTGTCCTCTACTCTTCTCTATTTAGACTTCTTCACTGGATAAACTTATCAACAGCTATGGCTTCAACTATCACCTCTATGCTGATGATACCCAGATCTCCCTTTACTCAGCAATGAAATTACTCTCATCCCAGGTTAATCTAAGGAGTAACAGATCTATCTCTTTAGAGAATGTTTTGTACAATAGTGCAGTGAAGCTGTCTGGGTGAGGGACTTTATTTGGTTTAAGGGAAGATATAGCTAGCTCAACCCCCTCAGATATTTCTTCTTCATTTAGATTTGTAAGCTTTGGAGCTAGATTACAAGTGGATCACTATTTTGTGCTACTGCTCGAGTGTTAACTCCGCTAAAAGTAAGATTTGTGAGTATTTTCCGGGTAGTGCACATATTACAAGTTGAAAGTAAAATGACACACATAAAAAAATAACTTAGAATTTCATGACTGCATTGTAGTATTCCCCCATAGACTTCAATGGAGTGGGAAAAGGGGAAAAAAACACCCATACTCATGTGCAAACACAATTGCGCTTAACCAAGTAGTCTAACCTGATATTAAATATTAATGTTTAACATTTCAATGTTTTTTTTCACATAGCAGCAAATGTTCTATATATTCATAACTAAATATTTCTATATATATCTGATATTTTTTGGTACAATATAGGTAAAACACACACATATATACATATATATGTTATACACTAGTGTACAAAAGTTTGGGGTCAATTAGAAATGTCATTGTTTTTATTTTTTTCCAATTAAAATGACATCAATTTATCAGAAATACAGTACAGATATTGTTAATGTTGTAAATGAGTAATGTAGTCGGAAACAGCTGATCTTTTATAGAATATCTACATAGGCCCATTATCAGCAACCATATGTCCTGTGTTCCAACTGCATGTTGTGTTTGCTAATCCAAGTTTATCACATAAAAAGGCTAATTGATCATTTGAAAAACCCTTTTGCAATTATTTTAGCACCACTGAAAACTACGCCTGAATAAAAAGTTGCACAAAACACAATAAAAATACAGTTACACCCATGATAACAACCTCTAATAACAAATATTTTAAAATATATACAGTATATATTGCACAAAAAAAAGATATAAGATATGAGATCTCAGGTGTTAGAGAAAAAAAGAGAAAAAAAGGCAGAGAAAGGGCTTTAGCATAGTCAAAAACAAACAAAGCGACCAGGCAAGACTCAAGGCACCAGATTTAAAAAAAATATATACAGGTGGCCCTCGGTTTACGACGGTTCAATTTGCACCGTTTCAGAATAACGCCCTTTTGTTTGCTATTGAAAAGCATTGACTGCTATTGAAAGCATTAGCACATGCATACATTAAAATAGCCAGTAGGTGGAGCTGTCCGCTTGTGTTGCAGCAAACACATGCAAAGAAAAGCAAGCCAGACATGATTAATGGATCAGCTTTCAAAGGAACAAGATCTAGCAGCCACTTCCCTTAGCTGCAGACTCAATGCAGAGAACTGTTTGCAGAAAAAGGCAAGTAAAAAACGTTTTTGTTCATTAAACTTAGTTTGATGATGATGCGGTCTGTTGTGTGATTAAACACAGGCAGGCTAATCAGTGTATAACCAGACCTGAGCAATGGATCTGTTTTTAAAGAAACAAGATCTAGCAGCCACTTCCCTTAGCTGCAGACTCAATGCAGAGAACTGTTTGCAGAAAAAGACAAGTAAAACACGTTTTTGTTCATTAAACTTAGTTTGATGATGATACAGTCTGTTGTGTGATTATTTTGTTTTTGTTCATTAAACTTAGATTGATGATGATACAGTCTGTGTTTGTGTGATAATTTTATTAGGTGCGGTTTAGCAAATGTTTACTAAACTTAGTTTGATGATGATACAATCTATTTTAATGCTGTTTTGCATTTAAAGTCTTAATTTCAAAGCTTTAAAAATAATGTATTAGGTGTTACTTATATCAATTTTGAGAGGGGCCTGGAACCTAACTCCCTCACTTCCCATTGACTTACATTATAAACTGGGTTTCAATTTACAATGGTTTCAATTTACAACCATTCCTTCTGGAACCTAACCCCGGCGTAAACTGAGGGCTACCTGTAGTTAGCTTTATTAGAAACGACTAAAAACAGACATAACGAAGCCTGACAGCTCCAAGACAAAGCGTCTTACGCGTTTCGGCTACAGATAAGCCTTACTCATAGACATATTCATGGCCCGGAACCACCGGCTTAAATAGCCAGTGTCCAGGGTCATGAATTAACTCAGGTTGTCAGTAATTAATGAAAAGACATCACTATTACAGAATATGGACATGTTAAAAAGTGGGGAAGAAGAGGGGAGGAAAAGGATACCACAGTACAAAATTGGAACTTGAAAACATGGAAAATATTAACATTCAAACACTGCTATGAAGATAAACTAGCTTAAAATAAAGATTAATCCTAAAACAGCCTGCATCAAACATATAGAGTCACTTTGTTTGAAGACCTCAATAAATAGTATACATAAGTGACATAGATGGCTGTTCAAAAATAGGGGGGGAGGAATTATTGTCATAGGCTAGTAATGGTGCTCACAAGAACAAACCAATAAAAGAGTACTCTTATGACTTCAATTGATGCTAGTAGATACTTGAATTAATACTCTTATGATTTCAGTTAATACTAATAAATACTCAAATTGTATTGATAATTTCATTGTTACTCCTATCTTATCCATCATAAATAAATTTAATTATATAAAATGATGTAGACATAATACTGGGCTTAGGGTTATGGGAAAGGGGTGTAAACAATATATATATCATAAAGCTTAACACATCATATTAGTACTTGCTGAATTGATTGGGATTCACCCATGGGTATATTAGTATGCTTATTTTTCATGAAGCCAAAAAGTGTCATGTAACTTAACATATCCTAATGGTATTAGTTAAATTGGTTAGGTATCACTCATGGATATATATAGGTATACTTATTTTTCATGCTGCCAAAAATTAATTATATCCCCATCGATATTAAATCCATTTGGCCTTCTGGTCTTCAGTTGGAAAATCCAGAAGGCCTCTTGGTATAAAAGTTTACTAGTAGTATCCCCCCCTCTTTCTGGAGTTTTAATCTGTTCTATGATCTGCCACTTAAAACCATTCACATCTTTCCCATGAATATTAATGAAATGTCTAGCTAGATCAGACACCTCTGTACCATTTTCAATATTGTTTAGGTGTTCTCTTATGTGTACTCGCACTTCTCTAGTAGAACATCCTACATATTGTTTGTTGCACAGGGTACAGTCCACCAGGTAAATCACATTTGAAGTACGACAATTTGTGCAGCTTGCTAGATTGTACACTCTTTGTGTTACCTTTGATTGAAAGTGTTTGGTAACCCTCGAACAGCCACAAGCAATACATTTAGTAAAATGGCACTTGTAGTGACCTTTTATACTTAGCCAACTACTGGTGTTGACTACTGACTTCCTAAACATGCTGGGTGACAACATGTTAGCCAGTGTACATCCCCTTCTTGCTGCAAAATTGCAGCCTTTGCTGACATACTCATTGAGGCTGTCCTCTGCTGTCAAGATAGGAAGATGTTTGGTAATTATGTCACAAATCTGTTTGTATTGAGAACTGTATGTAGTGACAAAAAGTGGTTTGGACTTGTCAAAGGTGTTTGTGCACTGTTTGTTTGTATTTTGAGTAAGCATATTGTTTCTATCCATCCTTGTTACTTCTAGGAGGGCCCTGTTAATGGTTTTCCCTGAATAACCTCTCTCAACCAATTGTAATTTTAGAACCTCACTCTCTTTGTAAAAATCCACTTCATTTGTACAGTTACGTTTATGCGCATAAATTGCCCCTTCGTCACTCCAAAGCCTGTAAGCTTGGGATGATTACTGCATGCGTGTAGCAACGCATTGGACATTATTGGCTTCCTATAGAGACTAGTGGTCACATGGCCTAGTTCAACATTACCCCTAAGTATGAGGTCTAAATAAGGAACCTGTTCAATTTTGTGTTGGGAAGTGAACTGTAAATTCAAATTGTTCTGATTGATATATTGGACAAAATCTCTCATTTGTTGTCCTGTGCCTGTCCAGACGATCAGAAGATCGTCTATATACCTTTTGTATATTTTAATGTATTTCCTATAGGGGTTACTTTCTGCATAGACGTGGGACCGCTCCCACCAAGCCATGAAAATGTTGGCATATGATGGGGCAAATTTTGCCCCCATGGCGGTCCCACGTCTCTGCAGAAAAAAATCACCCTCAAATTTAAAATAGTTGTGACTCAGGAGAAAATCCAATACCCTCCTGATGTGTGCTATTAGTGGGGCATCATAATTACTCTGGTTGTTCAGAAAAAATTTGACCGCCTGCAGGCCATCTTGATGGGGTATGGCCGAATAAAGACCCATCACATCTATGGTGAGCCATGAACAGTTTTCATCCCACTCGACCTGAGTTAGGTAATTCAAAAGGTGCTTTGTGTCCTTTAAATAGGATGGGATCTGAAGGACAAGGGGCTGGAGGAGGGACTCGACCCAGCTAGACAGTCGCTCAAAAAGGGAGGCAGTCGCTCAAAAAGGGAACAAATGCCTGAGACTATCGGTCTCCCTTTCACTGCTTCCAAAGACTTGTGTACTTTGGGTAGGTGATTGAAGACTGATATCACTGGTAGAGATACATATAGATACTCTGCTGTGTCTGTGTCAAGAGTACCCTCCTCCAGTGCATCGTCCAGTAAATCCCAAAGCTGTTTTTTGAAAGATTTTGTGGGATCCCTACTAAGTTTTTGATAAACACATTCATCATAGAGTTGTCTATTCGCCTCTAATATGTAATCAGTTCTGTCCATAATGACTACACTCCTGCCCTTGTCTGAGTCTTTTATGACTATATCATTTCTAGCTCTCAGATTCGTCAGGGCCTCTTTCTGTGAGATGGTAAGATTTGGGTATGCTTTTTTGTGATTCAAAGATAAACTAATAAGATCTTCCTCAATTCTTTTATGGAAAGCTTCCAAAAAAGGCCCCCACTCCTTAGTGGGATAGAACACAGACCTCGGCTTGAAGCCTCCATGTGAAGTTTTAAGGCTGTGTGTATCTACTGAGGACTCCATATAGAGATCCTGTAAGAAAATCACATGTCTTGAAAATTTCCTAAATCAAAAATCTCTTGACTAGTGTAAGGATTGGTAGGTGTTATGTCACGATTGGTGGGGGTATCATTGGTCTCTGGGTTTTCATTGGGTGTGGTTCTGTTCCAAAATAATTTTTTTAGAGTAAAATCTCTTATCATTTTGTTTAAGTCGACTATAGTGTCAAACAAATTTAAATCATTCTTCGGAACATAACCCAAACCCAAACCCAGAACTTGTGTTTCTGACTCAGTAAGTGTCATGGAGGATACGTTAATGATTTTTAAAGCGTGTATTTGTTCCATCTGCCTCTGCCCCTTCTTGCTCCCCATCTGCATCTTGTGCCTCTTCCTGCACTGCCTCCTCCTTCTGTTTTTCTGAGGGCGCTCTGAAAACCCTTATGTGTATCTTGTCTAAATAAGGGGTTAGCAAAGGGGGCAATCGGTCTCAGGTCTGAGTCATTACCACTCAGAAACTCTGCATTTCTTTGTTCCATAGATGTAACCATCTGTATATTTTCCTTATTCTTGGATGAGTTTCTGGTAATAATTGGCTCAGATCTGATAACCCTTATGGTTTTTGGTTTAACTGCCTGTACCCCCTCTTCTAAATTGGCCATCAGATTCAACTCTATTGTCAATATTGGGTCTTTCTTCATCTGATACCTCAGGGTCTGAGAATGTTACCCTCCTATACTGTTTCTCACTTGAATTGATATTAGACACCCTAGACCTAGATCTGGATCTCCTTTTGCCTATTATCTAGAGAATTGGAACGATTATGCCAAGTATAGACCCTATTATTTGTATAATCTGTGGGGATTATTTGTATAATCTGTAAGATCACACTTTAACATAGTCATACATACATATACATATCTAAATATGCATATCCATGTTTATATATATAAATATATATATGTATGTATACAGTATTTATATAATATACAACTAACAGCACCAATTTAAATATAAAGATAATCAACTACATTCTGCTTGTGAAAATCTATGGCAGAATGAAGGTTCACGGGAATAGTAAATATACAAATACAGAGAGACTGGGGTCCCCCATAGAAAAGGGTCCCAAAAAAGACTATTCTAAACTAGCACTGATTGTAGAAAATAAAATATATAAATATACTCAGGGGTTCAAGCAAGTGTCATGAAAAGAGAATGAACTTCAATCATAGAAACAATAATTTATTAGTAGGTACAACGACCTACAAACACACAGATAAACACATATATATCAAACACATGTATATCAAACATCGGCTGGTAATATGTACACACTTGCCGGGAAGGTAATGATGGAATGCAGATAAAACTTCCTGTTCAACGAAGTGCAAGTTTATATCCCAGTGTTGCCTGTATCAGTGAAAAGACTACTATGTTCAATACTGGTCGGAACTAATAACAGTGTAGCAAATCTCATTATGGAAGTCCTGTTTAAGCAAAAATGAGGGAGCTATGTCTTGCCGAGGCAACCCGTAATATTATTATTAATATTATCCTATATAATAAAAGGCCAAGTGTGTTTGTCCGAAGCTGTCAAGCGCAATAGAGACTGCGTGCATGGACAAACACACCTGGCCTTCCAACTGACCTCCTCCTGGCATCTAGAGTCGCGTGTGGTGGAGTGGGCGTGACCAGCCAGATGCAGTGTGGGTGTGACTGGGTGTGGTGTGGGCGGGGCCAGGCGTGACTCAGACGGAGCCGGGCAGGGCCAGATGCCGACTGCAGAAAGTGAGACTGAAAGCTCTAAAAAGGGGGGATAGAGAGAGCAGCAGAAGAGGGGGGATAAAGAGAGGGAAAGAGACAGCAAAATTGAGGGAGGGAGAGCACAAAAGAGAGGGGGAGAGAGCACAAAAGAGAGGGGGAGAGAGCACAAAAGAGTAGGGGGTGAGTACAAAAGAGAGGGGGAGAGAGCACAAAAGAGAGGGGGAGAGATCACAAAAGTGAGGGGGAGAGACCACAAAAGAGAGGTGGGAGAGCACAAAAGAGGGGGGAGAGAGCACAAAAGAGAGAGGGGAGAGAGCACAAAAGAGAGGGGGGAGAGCACAAAAGAGAGGGGGAGAGAGCACAAAAGAGAGGGGGAGAGAGCACAAAAGAGACGGGGGAGAGAGCACAAAAGAGAGGGCGAGAGAGCACAAAAGAGAGGGGGATAGAGTACAAAAGAGAGGGGGAGAGAGCACAAAAGGGAAGAGGGAGAGAGCACAAAAGAGAGGGGGGACAGAGCACAAAAGAGTGGGGGAGAGAGCACAAAAGAGAGGGGGAGAGAGCACAAAAGAGAGGGGGGAGAGAGAGCACAAAAGAGAGGGGGGAGAGAGCACAAAAGAGAGAAGGAGAGAGCACAAAAGAGAGGGGGAGGAGAGCACAAAATAGAGGGGGGAAAGATCACAAAAGAGAGGAGGAGAGAGCACAAAAGAGAGGGGGAAGAGAGCACAAAAGAGAGGGGGAAGAGAGCACAAAAGAGAGGGGGAAGAGAGCACAAAAGAGAGGGCGGAGAGGGCATAAAAGAGAGGGGGGAGAGAGCACAAAAGAGAGGGGGAGAGAGCACAAAGGAGAGGGGGAAGAGAGCACAAAAGAGGGGGGAAGAGAGCACAAAAGAGAGGGGGAGAGAGCACAAAAGAGAGGGGGAAAGAGCACAAAAGAAAGGGGGAGAGATCACAAAAGAGAGGGGGGAGAGAGCACAAAAGAGAAGGGGGAGAGAGCACAAAAGAGAGGGGGGAGAGAGCACAAAAGAGAGGGGGAGAGAGAACAAAAGAGAGGGGGGAGAGAGCACAAAAGAGAGGGGGAGAGAGCACAAAAGAGAGGGGCAGAGAACACAAAAGAGAGGGGGAGAGAGCACAAAAGAGAGGGGGGAGATAGCTCAAAAGAGAGGGTAAGAGAGCACAAAAGAGAGAGGGAGAGCACAAAAGAGAGGGGGGGAGAGCACAAAAGAGAGGGGGAGAGAGCACAAAAGAGAGGGGGGAGAGAGCTCAAAAGAGAGGGGGGAGAGCACAAAAGAGAAGGGGGTGAGCACTAAAGAGAGGGGGAGAGAGCACAAAAGTGAAGGGGAGAGAGCACAAAAGAGAGGGGGAGAGCACAAAATAGAGGTGGGAGAGAGCACAAAAGAGAGGGGGAGAGAGCACAAAAGAGAGGGGGATAGAGCACAAAAGAGAGGGGGGGAGAGCACAAAAGAGATGGGGAGAGAGCACAAAAGAGAGAGGGGAGAGAGCACAAAAGAGAGGGGGAGAGAGAACAAAAGAGAGGGGGGAGAGATCACAAAAGAGAGGGGGAGAGAGCACAAAAGAGAGGGGGATAGAGCACAATAGAGAGGGGGAGAGAGCACAAAAGAGAGGGGAAGAGATCACAAAAGAGAGGGGAGAGAGCACATAAAAAAGGGCAGAGAGAGCACAAAAGAGAGGGGGGAGAGAGCACAAAAGAGAGGGGGAGAGAGCACAAAAGAGAGGGGGAGAGAGCACAAAAGGGAGGGGAGAGCACAAAAGAGAGGGGGAGAGAGCACAAAAGAGGGGGGGGAGAGCACAAAAGAGAGGGGGAGAGCACAAAAGAGAGGGGGGACAGCACAAAAGAGAGAAGGGAGAGAGCACAAAAGAGAGAGGGGAAAGAGCACAAAAGAGAGAGGGGAAAGAGCACAAAAGAGATGGGATAGAGCACAAAAGAGAGGGGGGAGAAAGCACAAAAGAGAGGGGAGAGAGCACATAAGAGAGGGGGAGAGAGCACAAAAGAGAGGGGGAGAGAGCACAAAAGAGAGGGGGTGAGCACAAAAGAGAGAGGGAGAGGGCACAAAAGAGAGGGGGAGAGCACAATAGAGGGGGGGAGAGCACAAAAGAGAGGGGGAGAGCACAAAAGAGAGAGGGGAAAGAGCACAAAAGAGAGGGGATAGAGCACAAAAGAGAGGGGGGGAGAAAGCACAAAAGAGAGGGGGAGAGTGCACAAAAGAGAGGGGGGAGAGAGCACCAAACAGAGGGGGGAGAGAGCACAAAAGAGAGGGGGAGAGAGCACAAAAGCGAGGGGTAGAGAACACAAAAGAGAGGGGGGAGAGAGCACAAAAGAGGGGGGGAGAGCACAAAAGAGAGGGGGGAGAGAGCACAAAAGAGAGGGGGAGAGAGCACAAAAGAGAGGGGGATAAAGCACAAAAGAGAGGGGGAGAGAGCACAAAAGAGAGGGGGAGAGAGCACAAAAGAGAGGGGGATAGAACACAAAAGAGAGCGGGAGAGAGCACAAAAGAGAGGGGGGGAGCACAAGAAAAAAAAGAGGGGAAAGAGCACAAATGAGAGGGGATATAGCACAAAAGAGAGGGGGGAGAAAGCACAAAAGAGTGGGGGAGAGAGCACAAAATAGAGGGGGAAGAGAGCACAAAAGAGAGGGGGAGAGAGCACAAAAGAGAGGGTGATAGAGCACAAAAGAGAGGGGGGAGAGAGCACAAAAGAGAGGGGGAGAGAGCACAAATGAGAGGGGGAGAGAGCACAAAAGAGAGGGGAGAAAGCACAAAAGAGAGGGGGAGAGAGCACAAAAGAGAGGGGGATAGAACACAAAAGAGAGGGGGAGAGAGCACAAAAGAGAGGGGGGAGAGAGCACAAAAGAGAGGGAAGAGAGAGCACAAAAGAGGGGGGAGAGAGCACAAAAGAGGGGGGAAAGCACAAGAGAGGAGGGAGAAAGCACAAAAGAGAGGGGGAGAGAGCACAAAATAGAGGGGGGGAGAGCACAAAAGAGAGGGGGAGAGAGCACAAAAGAGAGGGGGATAGAACACAAAAGAGAGGGGGAGAGAGCACAAAAGAGAGGGGGGAGAGAGCACAAAAGAGAGGGAAGAGAGCACAAAAGAGAGGGGGAGAGAGCATAAAAGAGGGGGGAGAGAGCACAAAAGAGAGGGGGGAGAGAGATCACAAAAGAGATGGGGAGAGAGCACAAATGAGAGGGGGAGAGAGAACAAAAGAGAGTGGGAAGAGAGCACAAAAGAGAGGGGGAGAGAGCACAAAAAAAAGGGGGATAAAGCACAAAAGAGAGGGGGTGAGTGCGCAAAAGATAGGTAGAGAGACAGCAAAAGAGAGGAGAGAGAGAGCAAATGAGCGGAGAGAGAGAGCAAACAAGAGGAGAGAGAGAGCAAACGAGAGGAGAGAGAGACAGCAAACGAGAGGAGAGAGGGCAAATGAGAGGGGGGAAGAGAGAGCAAAAGAGGAAGAGAGAGATCAAACGAGAGGAGAGAGAGAGAGCAAACAAGAGCAGGGATGAGAGAGAGCAAAAGAGGGAGAGACACAGAGCAAAAGAGAGGGGAGAGAGAGCAAAAGTGAGGGGGGAAGAGAGAGAGCAAAAGAGAGGGGAGAGAGAGAGCAAAAGAGAGGGGAGAGAGAGAGAGAGCAAAAGAGAATGGGGAGAGAGAGATAGCCAAAGAGAAGGGGGAGAGAGAGCGCAAAAGAACGGGGAAGAGAGAGTGCAAAAGGGAGGGGGAGAGTAAGCACAAAAGAGAGGGATTAGAGGGAGAGAGCAAACGAGAGGGATTAGAGAGAGAGAGCAAAAGAGAGGGGGATAGAGAGAGCAAAAGAGAGGGATTAGAGAGAGAGAGAGCAAAAGAGAGGGGGAGAGAGAGCACAAAAGAGAGGGGGAAGAGAGCACAAAAGGGAGGGGGAGAGCACAAAAGAGAGGGGAGGGAGAGCACAAAAGAGAGGGGGAGAGAGCACAAAAGAGAGGGGGGAGAGGGCACAAAAGAGAGGGGGGAGAGCACAAAAGAAGGGGGGTAAGAGCACAAAAGAGAGGGGGGAGAGCACAAAAGAGAAAGGGGAGAGAGCACAAAAGAGAGGGGGAGAGAGCATAAAAGAGAGGGGGAGAGAGCATAAAAGAGATGGGGGAGAGAGCACAAAAGAGAGGGGGAGAGAGCATAAAAGAGTGGGGGATAAAGCACAAAAGAGAGGGGGAGAGAGCACAAAAGAGAAGGGAGGGAGAGCACAAAAGAGAGGGGGAGAGAGCACAAAAGAGACAGGGGAGAGAGCACAAAAGAGAGGGGGGAGAGCACAAAAGAGAGGGAGGAGAGGGCACAAAAGAGTGGGGGATAAAGCACAAAAGAGAGGGGGAGAGAGCACAAAAGAGAAGGGAGGGAGAGCACAAAAGAGAGGGGGGAGAGAGCACAAAAGAGATGGGGGAGAGAGCACAAAAGAGAGGGGGAGAGAGCATAAAAGAGTGGGGGATAAAGCACAAAAGAGAGGGGGAGAGTGCACAAAAGAGAGGGGGGAGAGAGCACCAAACAGAGGGGGAGAGAGCACAAAAGAGAGGGGGAGAGAGCACAAAAGCGAGGGGTAGAGAACACAAAAGAGAGGGGGGAGAGAGCACAAAAGAGGGGGGGAGAGCACAAAAGAGAGGGGGGAGAGAGCACAAAAGAGAGGGGGAGAGAGCACAAAAGAGAGGGGGATAAAGCACAAAAGAGAGGGGGAGAGAGCACAAAAGAGAGGGGGAGAGAGCACAAAAGAGAGGGGGATAGAACACAAAAGAGAGCGGGAGAGAGCACAAAAGAGAGGGGGGGAGCACAAGAAAAAAAAGAGGGGAAAGAGCACAAATGAGAGGGGATAGAGCACAAAAGAGAGGGGGGAGAAAGCACAAAAGAGTGGGGGAGAGAGCACAAAATAGAGGGGGAAGAGAGCACAAAAGAGAGGGGGAGAGAGCACAAAAGAGAGGGTGATAGAGCACAAAAGAGAGGGGGGAGAGAGCACAAAAGAGAGGGGGAGAGAGCACAAATGAGAGGGGGGAGAGAGCACAAAAGAGAGGGGAGAAAGCACAAAAGAGAGGGGGAGAGAGCACAAAAGAGAGGGGGATAGAACACAAAAGAGAGGGGGAGAGAGCACAAAAGAGAGGGGGGAGAGAGCACAAAAGAGAGGGAAGAGAGAGCACAAAAGAGGGGGGAGAGAGCACAAAAGAGGGGGGGAAAGCACAAGAGAGGAGGGAGAAAGCACAAAAGAGAGGGGGAGAGAGCACAAAATAGAGGGGGGAGAGAGCACAAAAGAGAGGGGGAGAGAGCACAAAAGAGAGGAGGATAGAACACAAAAGAGAGGGGGAGAGAGCACAAAAGAGAGGGGGGAGAGAGCACAAAAGAGAGGGAAGAGAGCACAAAAGAGAGGGGGAGAGAGCATAAAAGAGGGGGGGAG
>NW_026512438.1:135000-168950 GCF_027579735.1 Bombina bombina | reverse complement strand
AGCAGCTCACAAGAGCTGCTAGTGCAACGCCGCACCCTGCAGACTCGCGGCCAATGGGGCCGCCAGCAGGGAGGTGTCAATCAACCCGATCGTACTCGATCGGGTTGATTTCCTATAGAGCAACGGTCTTTGTGACCGCTGCTTCATAACTGCTGTTTCTGGCGAGTCTGAAGTCTTGCCAGAAACACGGGCCATCAAGCTACTTTCGGAGCTTGATAGATAGGCCCCCTATTATCAATTTTTCTTCGTTCCCTTGGTATTTTTATTACACAAAGCTGGAATGTAAGCTTAGGAGCCAGCCCATTTTTGGTTCAACACCTGGGTAGTGCTTGTTGATTGGAGGCTTCATTTAGACACCAATCAGCAAGCCGGCTCTTAAGCTTACATTCTTGCTTTTTCAAATAAAGATACCAAGAGAACAAATAAAAATTGATAATATGAGTAAATAAGAAAGTTGCTTAAAATTGCGAGCTCTATCTGAATCAGAAAAGTTTAATTTTTGACTAGACTATCCCTTTAAAAGTTACATTTTGCATGGAACTGACATTTATGCATGCATAAACAATTGTAACCTAGAACAAGTTATGGAGACGTGTGAGCAGATAACGTGTGATTAATAATTTTATGAGTTAGCTGCACCTTTTTACCATAACTATGATTTGCTAAAATCGTTTGGGTTGAAATAAAAGAACATCATTTTCCAGATTCAGATCTTTAACTTAGTGGTGGTTGTATGACGAAAGGCAAGTCCATTATATAACCCCCCAATGCTGTCCATGCAACATTATGATTTGTCAGCTTCTGTAAATACAATTTGTTTTGTTTATGTAACAGTAATCGTACCTTGAGCCACAGCTTGTAACTCTGGTGATGGATGAAATACTGTAAATACCCTCAGTGCTCAAAATGAACTGTCTAAACTCTTAGTTCCATTCTCCAAGATTTTTCTCTTGCTGTACACTGCCATCTACTGGACTTCTGTGGCTTCACTTCAAGACACAAACTCACAAAAAGGTCATAAGCAGTAAGCACTAAGCGTATAGTTTAGATCTTCTGGTCACAGTGTAGAACAGTCAAAACCCTTAGCCATCTGCAATAAAAAAAAATACCTAAAGAGACATTAAAGTATTTATTTTCTTTTTGCATATTTTTTTAACTGCAATGGGTTGGGAAGGATTTTGGAGACAATAACTCAATAAATGAGTTTATTCAGGTAATGCGTATTTATTTGGGCAAACGTCTTTTAGAGTGTTTTAATCTGTGTTTTGTGGTATACTCTAGTTGTGCTACCCCATCAAGCTTAAACTGATATTAAGCTCAGTTCCCCACATACTGTATTTAGTAATAATAATGAAGCACCACATTAAACTTGTTTCATTTTTAATATTGTGCATATAATTTTTGTATTTCTTGCTGTTCCCACACACCAGTGAGCAGCTGGAAGTCAAGTTAAGATAACCTAAGTATGATGCAAAATGCAGAAAATTGCCTAAACCAGCTATTTAGCTCTCTATGGCTTTGACCAAGGAGAAATATCCTGTAGCATATCAGTCTTACTCTGCTATAAAACACAGTACAGTTTTGAAGTATTAGTCATTTTCCCCTGGACAAGAAAAAGCAACTAAGCACAGACATATGTTTAAGACTGATATTTCAGGGCTGGAATTGGAAAACTTATTTTTTACACCTAAATTACAGGAAAAGGGTAAAACACTAATAATAGTAATATGTTGCAAAGATACCTACCTCAGTATGCTCTCATGGAAAGAAGATATGTTTTAACAAACGATGACAAGAGAAAGAAGTATAAATGGTAACAGAAGTAAACAGATTTTTTTTTATTGTACACTTTATCTGAATCTTGAAAGTTTAATTTTGACTGATGTTCTATGTCCCTAAAAGGGATAATAATCTAGTCAAAATTGCACTTTCGTGATTCAGATAGAGCAACTTTCTAATTTACTCCTAGGCCTCTATTTAACAAAGTCTGGTGGACCTGATCCGACAGTGCGGATCAGGTCCGCCAGACCTCGCTGAATGCGGAGAACAATACGCTCTCTGTATTGCACCAGCAGCTCACAAGAGCTGCTAGTGCAACGCCGCACCCTGCAGACTCGCGGCCAATGGGCCGCCAGCAGGGAGGTGTCAATCAACCCGATCGTACTCGATCGGGTTGATTTCCTATGGAGCAACGGTCTTTGTGACCGCTGCTTCATAACTGCTGTTTCTGGCGAGTCTGAAGTCTTGCCAGAAACACGGGCCATCAAGCTACTTTCGGAGCTTGATAGATAGGCCCCCTATTATCAATTTTTCTTCGTTCCCTTGGTATTTTTATTACACAAAGCTGGAATGTAAGCTTAGGAGCCAGCCCATTTTTGGTTCAACACCTGGGTAGTGCTTGTTGATTGGAGGCTTCATTTAGACACCAATCAGCAAGCCGGCTCTTAAGCTTACATTCTTGCTTTTTCAAATAAAGATACCAAGAGAACAAATAAAAATTGATAATATGAGTAAATAAGAAAGTTGCTTAAAATTGCGAGCTCTATCTGAATCAGAAAAGTTTAATTTTGACTAGACTATCCCTTTAAAAGTTACATTTTGCATGGAACTGACATTTATGCATGCATAAACAATTGTAACCTAGAACAAGTTATGGAGACGTGTGAGCAGATAACGTGTGATTAATAATTTTATGAGTTAGCTGCACCTTTTTACCATAACTATGATTTGCTAAAATCGTTTGGGTTGAAATAAAAGAACATCATTTTCCAGATTCAGATCTTTAACTTAGTGGTGGTTGTATGACGAAAGGCAAGTCCATTATATAACCCCCCAATGCTGTCCATGCAACATTATGATTTGTCAGCTTCTGTAAATACAATTTGTTTTGTTTATGTAACAGTAATCGTACCTTGAGCCACAGCTTGTAACTCTGGTGATGGATGAAATACTGTAAATACCCTCAGTGCTCAAAATGAACTGTCTAAACTCTTAGTTCCATTCTCCAAGATTTTTCTCTTGCTGTACACTGCCATCTACTGGACTTCTGTGGCTTCACTTCAAGACACAAACTCACAAAAAGGTCATAAGCAGTAAGCACTAAGCGTATAGTTTAGATCTTCTGGTCACAGTGTAGAACAGTCAAAACCCTTAGCCATCTGCAATAAAAAAAAAATACCTAAAGAGACATTAAAGTATTTATTTTCTTTTTGCATATTTTTTTAACTGCAATGGGTTGGGAAGGATTTTGGAGACAATAACTCAATAAATGAGTTTATTCAAGGTAATGCGTATTTATTTGGCAAACGTCTTTTAAAAGTGTTTAATCTGTGTTTTGTGGTTTATCTAGTTGTGCTACCCCATCAAGCTTAAACTGATATTAAGCTCAGTTCCCCACATACTGTATTTAGTAATAATAATGAAGCACCACATTAAACTTGTTTCATTTTTAATATTGTGCATATAATTTTTGTATTTCTTGCTGTTCCCACACACCAGTGAGCAGCTGGAAGTCAAGTTAAGATAACCTAAGTATGATGCAAAATGCAGAAAATTGCCTAAACCAGCTATATATCTCACCTGCCTTGATTGTAAACCAACTGTAAATGAGTTTGTGCATTGCTCTAAGCAACCACTTTGTAGTATATGTCGTTAGTTCAGGCAATTTGTAGGTTACTTAACCCCTTAATGACCGGACCATTTTTCAATTTTCTTACCCTTAAAGGGACATAATACTCATATGCTAAATCACTTGAAACTGATGCAGTATAACTGTAAAAAGCTGACAGGAAAATATCACCTGTGCATCTCTATGTAAAAAAGGAAGATATTTTACCTCACAATTTCCTCAGCTCAGTTCTATGTAAAAAGTTATACTCAGCTGCTCCCAGCTGCAGGTAAAAAAAAAAAAAATATATGAAGAAATGAACAGCAGCCAATCAGCATCAGCAGTCCTGAGGTCATGAACTTTTTTACTGTGATCTCATGAGATTTCATTGTAAACTTCCTTTAAACTGAATAGGGAAATAACATGAGAGTGCACGAGGCTCAACCCCTAAGCTGTCCCAGGACAGACACACTAATATGCTGCTTAGAAATCCTTTACAATGGGAGGTGGCTACTGAGAAACTTTTGAGGTAAAATATCTTTCTTTTTTACATAGAGATGTTCAGGTGATATTTTCTAGTCAGATTTTTACAGCTATACTGCATCACTTTCAAGTGTTTAAACATTTGGGTATTATGGCCCCTTAATGACAATGGCTATTTTTACATTTCTGCAGTGTTTGTGTTTAGCTGTAATTTTCCTCTTACTCATTTACTGTACCCACACATATTATATACCGTTTTTCTCGCCATTAAATGGACTTTCTAAAGATACCATTATTTTCATCATATCTTATAATTTACTATAAAAAAATATAAAATATGAGGAAAAAATTGAAAAAAACACACTTTTTCTAATTTTGACCCCCAAAATCTGTTACACATCTACAACCACCAAAATACACCCATTCTAAATAGTTTCTAAATTTTGTCCTGAGTTTAGAAATACCCAATGTTTACATGTTCTTTGCTCTTTTTGCAAGTTATAGGGCAAAAAATACAAGTAGCACTTTGCTATTTCCAAACCACTTTTTTTCAAAATTAGCGCTAGTTACATTGGGACACTAATATCTTTCAGGAATCCCTGAATATCCCTTGACATGTATATATTTTTATTTAGAAGACATCCCAAAGTATTGATCTAGGCCCATTTTTGTATATTTCATGCCACCATTTCACCGCCAAATGCGATCAAATAAAAAAAATTGTTGACTTTTTCACAAATTCTTTCACAAACTTTAGGTTTCTCGCTGAATTTATTTACAAACAACTTATGCAATTATGGCATAAATGGTTGTAAATACTTCTCTGGGATCCCCTTTGTTCAGAAATAGCAGACATATATGGCTTTGGCATTGCTTTTTGGTAATTAGAAGGCCGCTAAATGCCGCTGCACACCACACGTGTATTATGCCCAGCAGTGAAGGGGTTAAAGGGACAGTCAACACCAGAATTTTTGTTGTTTAAAAAGAAAGATAATCCCTTTATTACCCATTCCCCAGTTTTGCATAACCAACACAGTTATAATAATACACATTTTACCTCTGTAATTATCTTGTATCTAAGCTTCTGCTGACTGCCCCCTTATTTCAGTTCTTTTGACAGACATGCAGTTTAGCCAATCAGTGCTCAGTCCTAGGTCACTTTACGTGCATGAGCTCAATGTTATCTATATGAAAACATGTGAACTAATGCCCTCTAGTGGTCAAAATGTATTCAGATTAGAGGCAGTCTTCAAGGTCTAAGAAATTAGCATATGAACCTCCTAGTTTTAGCTTTCAACTAAGAATACCAAGAGAACAAAGCAAATTTGGTGAAAAAAGTAAATTGGGAAGTTGTTTAAAATTGCATGCTCTATTTAAAACATGAAAAAAAAATTGGAACTTGACTGTCCCTTTAATTAGGGAGCTTGTAGGGAGCTTTTAGGTTTAATTTTAGCTTTAGTGTAGTGTAGTAGACAACCCAAATTATTGATCTAGGCCCATTTTGGAATATTTCATGCCACCATTTCAACGCCAAATACGATCAAATAAAAAAACATAATTTATGTAAGAACTTACCTGATAAATTCATTTCTTTCATATTAGCAAGAGTCCATGAGCTAGTGACGTATGGGATATACATTCCTACCAGGAGGGGCAAAGTTTCCCAAACCTTAAAATGCCTATAAATACACCCCTCACCACACCCACAATTCAGTTTAACGAATAGCCAAGAAGTGGGGTGATAAGAAAAAAAGTGCGAAAGCATATAAAATAAGGAATTGGAATAATTGTGCTTTATACAAAAAAATCATAACCACCACAAAAAAGGGCGGGCCTCATGGACTCTTGCTAATATGAAAGAAATGAATTTATCAGGTAAGTTCTTACATAAATTATGTTTTCTTTCATGTAATTAGCAAGAGTCCATGAGCTAGTGACGTATGGGATAATGACTACCCAAGATGTGGATCTTTCCACACAAGAGTCACTAGAGAGGGAGGGATAAAATAAAGACAGCCAATTCCTGCTGAAAATAATCCACACCCAAAATAAAGTTTAATGAAAAACATAAGCAGAAGATTCAAACTGAAACCACTGCCAGAAGTACTTTTCTACCAAAAAACTGCTTCAGAAGAAGAAAATACATCAAAATGGTAGAATTTAGTAAAAGTATGCAAAGAGGACCAAGTTGCTGCTTTGCAAATCTGATCAATCGAAGCTTCATTCCTAAACGCCCAGGAAGTAGAAACTGAACTAGTAGAATGAACTGTAATCCTTAGAGGCGGAGTTTTACCCGACTCGACATAAGCCTGATGAAATAAAGATTTCAACCAAGATGCCAAAGAAATGGCAGAAGCTTTCTGGCCTTTTCTAGAACCGGAAAAGATAACAAATAAACTAGAAGTCTTACGGAAAGACTTAGTAGCTTCAACATAATATTTCAAAGCTCTAACAACATCCAAAGAATGCAACGATCTCTCCCTAGAATTCTTAGGATTAGGACATAATGAAGGAACCACAATTTCTCTACTAATGTTGTTGGAATTCACAACTTTAGGTAAAAAAACAAAAAAAACAAAAGAAGTTCGCAACACCGCCTTATCCTGATGAAAAATCAGAAAAGGAGACTCACAAGAAAGAGCAGATAATTCAGAAACTCTTCTGGCAGAAGAGATTGCCAAAAGGAACAAAACTTTCCAAGAAAGTAATTTAATGTCCAATGAATGCATAGGTTCAAACGGAGGAGCTTGAAGAGCCCCCAGAACCAAATTCAAACTCCAAAGAGGAGAAATTGACTTAATGACAGGTTTTATACGAACCAAAGCTTGTACAAAACAATGAATATCAGGAAGAATAGCAATCTTTCTATGAAAAAGAACAGAAAGAGTAGAGATTTGACCTTTCAAGGAACTTGCGGACAAACCCTTATCTAAACCATCCTGAAGAAACTCTAAAATTCTCGGTATTCTAAAAGAATGCCAAAAAATGATGAGAAAGACACCAAGAAATATAAGTCTTCCAGACTCTATAATATATCTCTCTAGATACAGATTTACGCGCCTGTAACATAGTATTAATCACAGAGTCAGAGAAACCTCTTTGACCAAGAATCAAGCGTTCAATCTCCATACCTTTAAATTTAAGGATTTCAGATCCTGATGGAAAAAAGGACCTTGCGACAGAAGGTCTGGTCTTAACGGAAGAGTCCCACGGTTGGCAAGAGGCCATCCGGACCAGATCCGCATACCAAAACCTGTGAGGCCATGCCGGAGCTACCAGCAGAACAAACGAGCATTCCTTCAGAATCTTGGAGATTACTCTTGGAAGAAAAACTAGAGGCGGAAAGATATAGGCAGGATGATACTTCCAAGGAAGTGAAAAATGCATCCACTGCCTCCGCCCGAGGATCCCGGGATCCGGACAGATACCAGGGAAGTTTCTTGTTTAGATGAGAAGCCATCAGATCTATTTCTGGGAGTTCCCACATTTGAACAATCTGAGGAAATACCTCTGGGTGAAGAGACCATTCGCCCAAGTGCAACGTTTGGCGACTGAGATAATCCGCTTCCCAATTGTCCATACCTGGGATATGAACCGCAGAGATTAGACAGGAGCTGGATTCCGCCCAAACCAAAATTCGAGATACTTCTTTCATAGCCAGAGGACTGAGAGTCCCTCCTTGATGATTGATGTATGCCACAGTTGTGACATTGTCTATCTGAAAACAAATGAACAACTCTCTCTTCAGAAGAGGCCAAGACTGAAGAGCTCTGAAAATTGCACGGAGTTCCAAAATATTGATCGGAAATCTCACCTCCTGAGATTCCCAAACCCCTTGTGCCGTCAGATACCCCCACACAGCTCCCCAACATGTAAGACTTGCATCTGTTGAGATTATAGTACAGGTCGGAAGAACAAAGAAGCCCCCTGAACTAAACGATGGTGATCTGTCCACCATGTCAGAGAGTGTCGTAAAATCGGTTTAAAGATATTAATTGAGATATCTTTGAGTAATCCCTGCACCATTGGTTCAGCATACAGAGCTGAAGAGGTCGCATGTGAAAACGAGCAAAGGAGATCGCATCTGATGCGGCAGTCCTAAGACCTAACATTTCCATGCATAAGGCTACCAAAGGGAATGATTGTGACTGAAGGTTTTGACAAGCTGATATCAATGTTAAACTTCTCTTGTCTGACAAGGACAGAGTCATAGACACTGAATCTATCTAGAAACCTAAAAAGGTTACCCTTGTCTGAGGAATCAATGAACTGATTGGTAAATTGATCCTCCAACCATGAACTTGAAGAAACAACACAAGTCAATTCGTATGAGATTCTTCGAAAATGAGAAGACTGAGCAAGTACCAAGATATCGTCCAAATAAGGAAATACCAAAACCCTGTTCTCTGATTACAGAAAGAAGGGCACCGAGAACCTTTGAAAAAAATTCTTGGAACTGAGGCTAGGCCAAACGGTAGAGCCACAAAACTGGTAATGCTTGTCTAAAAAGAGAATCTCAGACACTAAAAGTGATCTGGATGAATCGGAATATGCAGATACACATCCTGTAAATCTATTGTAGACATATAATGCCCTTGCTAAACAAAAGGCAGGATAGTCCTACAGAAACCATCTTGAATGTTGGTATCCTAACATAACGATTCAATAATGATAGATCCGGAACTGGTCTGAAGGAATTGACCTTCTTTGGTACAATGAAGAGATAAAATAAAACCCCAGCCCCTGTTCCAGAACTGGAACTGGCATAATTACTCCAGCCAACTCTAGATCTGAAACACATTTCAGAAATGCTGAGCCTTTGCTGTGTTACCTGGGACACGGGAAAGAAAAACATCTCTTAGCAGGAGGCCTTAACTTGAAGCCAATTCTGTACCTTTCTGAAACAATGTTCTGAAACCAGAGATTGAGAACGGAATTGATCCAAATTTCTTTGAAGAAAACGTAATCTGCCCCATACCAGCTGAGCTGGAATAAAGGCCGCACCTTCATAGGTACTTAGGAGCTGGTTATAGGTTTCAATAAGGCTTGGATATATTCCAAACTGGAAATAGTTTCCAAACTGATACCGCTCCTGAGGATGAAGGATCAGGCTTTTGTTCCTTGTTGCAAGGAAAGGAACGAAAATGATTATTTACCCTGGAAAGAAAGGGAAAGCAAAGTTAACTTAGAAGACATATCAGCATTCCAAGTTTAATCCATAAAGCTTTTCTAGCTAAAATAGCTAGAGACATATACCTGATATCAACTCTAATGATATCAAAAGATGGTATAACCAATAAAATTATTAGCATGTTATAGAATAATAATAATGCTATAAAATTATGATCTGTTACTTGTTGCGCTAAAGCTTCTAACCAAAAAGTTGAAGCTGCAGCAACATCCGCTAAAATATAGCAGGTCTAAGAAGATTACCGGAACATAAGTAAGCTTTTCTTAGAAAAGATTCAATTTTCCTATCTAAAGGATCCTTAAATGAAGTACTATCTGCCGTAGGAATAGTAGTACATAGCAGGAGTAGAGACAGCCCCATAACCTTAGGGATTTTTGTCCCAAAAAACTCTAATCTGTCAGATGGCACAGGATATAATTGCTTAAACGTCTAGAAGGAGTAAATAAATTACCCAAATTATTCCATTCCCTGGAAATTACTTCAGAAATAGCATCAGGGAGATTAAACACTTCTGGAATAACTACAGGAGATTTAAAACCTTATTTAAACGTTTACATTTAGTATCAAGAGGACCAGAATCCTCCATTTCTAATGCAAATAATACTTCTTTAAGTAAAGAACGAATAAATTCCATCTTGAACAAATACAAAGATTTATCAGCATCAACCTCTGAGACAGAAACCTCTGAACCAGAAGAACCATTATCAGTATCAGAATGATGATGTTCATTTAAAAATTCATCTGAAAAAAAGAGAAGTTTTAAAAGACTTTTATGTATACTAGAAGGAGAAATAACAGACATAGCCTTCTTAATGGATTTAAAAAAAATAAAATCTCTTATGTTATCAGGAACACTCTGAAAATTAGATGTTGACGGAACAGCAACAGGTAATGTAACAGTACTAAAGGAAATTTTATCTGCATTAATAAGTTTGACATGACATGCAATACAAACAACAGCTGGAGAAACAGATACCAAAAGTTTATAGTAGATACACTTAGCTTGGTAGCTCCAGCACTGGGCAGTGATTTTCCTGAAGTATCTTCTGACTCAGTTGCAACGTAGAACATCTTGCAATATGTAAAAGAAAAAAAAACATATAAAGCAAAATTGATCAAATTCCTTAAATGACAGTTTCAGGAATGGGAAAAAAATGCCAGTGAACAAGCTTCTAGCAACCAGAAGCAATAAATAATGAGACTTAAATAATGTGGAGTCAAAAATGACGCCCATATTTTTTAGCGCCAAAAAAGACGCCCCCATATTATTTGGCGCCTAAATGCTTATGGCGCCAAAAATGACGCCACATCCGGAACGCTGACATTCTTGACGCAAAAAAATGTCAAAAAATGACGCAACTTCCGGCGACACGTATGACGCCGGAAACAGAAAAAAAATTTTGCGCCAAAAAAGTCCGCGCCAAGAATGACGCAATAAAATGAAGCATTTTCTGCCCCCGCGAGCCTAACAGCCCACAGGGAAAAAGTCAAATTTTTTAAGGTAAGAAAAAATTATTGAAACAAATGCATTTATCCCAAATATGAAACTGACTGTCTGAAAAATAAGGAATGTTGAACATTCTGAGTCAAGGCAAATAAATGTTTGAATACATATATTTAGAACTTTATAAACAAAGTGCCCAACCATAGCTTAGAGTGTCACAGAAAATAAGATTTACTTACCCCAGGACACTCATCTACATGTTTGTAGAAAGCCAAACCAGTACTGAAACGAGAATCAGCAGAGGTAATGGTATATATAAGAGTATATCGTCGATCTGAAAAGGGAGGTAAGAGATGAATCTCTACGACCGATAACAGAGAACCTATGAAATACACCCCGTAGAAGGAGATCACTGCATTCAAATAGGCAATACTCTCCTCACATCCCTCTGACATTCACTGCACGCTGAGAGGAAAACCGGGCTCCAACTTGCTGCGGAGCGCATATCAACGTAGAATCTAGCACAAACTTACTTCACCACCTCCATCGGAGGCAAAGTTTGTAAAACTGAATTGTGGGTGTGGTGAGGGGTGTATTTATAGGCATTTTAAGGTTTGGGAAACTTTGCCCCTCCTGGTAGGAATGTATATCCCATACGTCACTAGCTCATGGACTCTTGCTAATTACATGAAAGAAAAAAACCTTACATTTTTCACAATTTTAGGTTTCTCACTGAAATTATTTACAAACAGCTTGTGCAATTATGGCACAAATGGTTGTAAATGCTTCTCTGGGATCCCTTTGTTCAGAAATAGCAGACATATATGGCTTTGGCGTTGCTTTTTGGTAATAATAAGGCCGTTAAATGCATAGTTGCCAACATTTAAAAATAAATTCCAGGGACACTTTGCAGCAGAGCAAGCAAGCGGGTTACTGGAGTATTGACGACGTACTGTTCAACTGCTCCGCCCCCTCAGTTCTGCAATCAAAATACACACATTTGAAAGTAAAAGTATAATTTAGACTTATCCATAGTTTATTATACAGATTACAGCACAAGCTCTTACACCTACCCAGACTCTGGAACACATTCTGGGCATATGGTTATTTTTACAACATAGCATCAAAATTAGAAAGACAAATAATATGTGAACCCATTCAATAATAATAACAATGTTCTATTAGGAATGAATTACACTTAAATAATACACTAAATCTATTTATCATCTATCTATCTGTATATATGTGTGTGTGTGTGTGTGTGTATATATATATATATATATATATATATATATATATATATATATATATATATATATATATATATATATATATATATATATATATATATATATATACAAACAACAAATGTTGTGCAAAAGAGATTTTCAGGGACATTTCCAGGGACAAAAAAAATCCAGGGACATACAAAAAAATCCAGGGACTGTCCCTGGAAATCAGGGACTGTTGGCAACTATGTAAATGCTGCTGCACACCACACTTGTAATATGCCCAGCAGTTAAGGGGTTAATTAGGTAGCTTGTAGGGTTAATTTTTAGCTTTAGTGTAGAGATCAGCCTCCCACCTGACACATCCCACCCCCCTGATCCTCCTTGACCCCCCTCAAACAGCTCTCTTCCCTCCCCCACCTCACAATTGTCACCGCCATCTTAAGTACTGGCAGAAAGTCTGCCAGTACTGAAATAAATATATATATATATATTTTTTTTTCATACAGTCTGCAGTGATGGATCCCCCCTTACCCCACAACCTCCCTGATCCCCCCATACATCTCTCTAACCCTCCCCCTCTACCTATTTGCCGCCATCTTGGGTACTGGCAGCTGTCTGCCAGTACCCAATTGGCCCCCAAAAATAGTTTTTTTAAGTTTTTTTATATGAAATATTTGTTGTCTGTAGTGTAGCTGGCCCCCCTAAATAATCTACATCCCTCCTCCTCCCAGATCCCTTACTAAAGAACGGAGATCCCCCTGCATCTACATCGGTCTTTTTTTTTTTTCATTTGTCTGCATATTTGCCTGCACGCATGATCGCTTCCAGCACTTCTAACAACAGAGGACGTGCCAGGTACGTCAGTTGTCGTTAAGGGGAGTTTTTTTCTATGACGTACCTGGTACGTCCTCTGTCATTAAGGGGTTAAAGGGATATGAAACCCAACATTT
This sequence comes from Bombina bombina, assembly GCF_027579735.1. Classification (NCBI taxonomy): domain Eukaryota; kingdom Metazoa; phylum Chordata; class Amphibia; order Anura; family Bombinatoridae; genus Bombina; species Bombina bombina. Next base: position 156,043 of record NW_026512438.1, on the reverse strand, counting down.
TTCTCTCATGATTCAGATAGACCATGTAATTTTAACAACTTTATATTATCTAATTTGCTTCAGGTTGTTTGTATCATTTGTTGAAAATAATAACACCTAAATAGTCTCAGGAGCAGCAATGCACTACTAGTAGCTAGCTGCTGATTGGTGGATGCACATATATGTCTCTTGACATTGGCTCACCTGTGTTCAGCTAGCTCCCAGTAGTGCATTGATGCTCTTTCAACAAAGGATACAAGTGAACAAATCAAATTTAATAAAATAAGTAAATTAGGAAGATATCTAAAGGTGTATGCTCTATCTGAATCCTGAAACAAAAATGTTTGGGTTTCATATCCCTTTAAGTAAATCATCTTAGCTCTATCTTCTCTTGTAAGTATGGGACAAGCACAGTTTTTACAGTAAAAGTAAATACACATGTGCATTCTTAACAAAAATACTGATATTTGTTTTCACAAAAGAAATAGCAAAACAAATACACAAACTAACTTAAAGAAAAAAAATATATACTAACAAAATTCTTTAGCATATATTTGTTTCCTTTAATATTTACCTATAGCGTGCTGTGGAGCCGCGCTTATCTCGACCCTTCTTTACAGATCCCGGGGTTGCCGCTAATAGAAGGTTTAGCGTGGCGGATCCCAGAAGGGTCGGTATTAGGGCAGCTCCCCCAGTGCACTATAGGTAAATAGAAAATTACCGGTGACACTTTTTTCACCTGCAGAAATAAATTTTAATGTTATTGAATATTGAGTATTTGTTTTGTTTTCAACTAAACGAATACCAAATAGTGCAGCAAACGAATATTCTGAAATACAAATTTTTCATAACATTCATTATGAATGATTAGTCTGAAACAAATTATTTGCTGCTGCGCAAGTCTACAGTCCCCTTTTTACGGCTCTACTCTTCAAAATAAACGTATTACAGAACTGCTCCCGCACATACCTTGTACAATAAACTTTACAGTGGAGTTTGGAGGGAACACAGCCAATCAACAGCCTCCTGAAACTCCGGGGCAGCTGCTGCTTAACTTCTCAGCCAGGCTGCCGCGCTTCGTGTGCTTGTCGGACGCTGCCTGTCTGTCATTACGGTACCAAACCAGTGTCAGAGTGCACACAGTGCAGCACGATTGGGGGCCCAAGTAGGAGCCCAAAATTATGCATGTGGGGCTGTTGATCCCCCCAGCGACACCAGTGAACATTATCGATTTGTCACCTAGATTTTCCATGTTTGTATAGGTAGCCTAGCAACTCTCCCGTCTGTAAACCTATACAAAGATAAGAAAATCTGGGTGACATAGCGATAATGTTCCTCCAGTCACAAACCCTTCTAGTACAAGAAAATGGTGCACACCCAAAATCTTAAAAACACATACTTTAATTCATCTTTTTTAAAATAATACATTACACGAGGGTTTATCCAGCAAATTGTACGCGTTTCATGCCCCTAAGGGCATTTAATCATAGATGACATCATCAATGCACAACTTTCTTTTAAGCTACAAACCACCAATCACTATACAACAATAAAAACATGTTAACCCATTCTGTGTTAAAATAAAACTGCACTACAAAAAGTATGCATGCAATATTTAATTAAACAGTTCATATGCATGAAAACATTTTGTCTCATCCACCATATCAACATGTTAACACTGTAAACTTACAAAAAGGAATTACCTATATAAATAATCTAACAGTATAAAATACATGCCTAACAGACTAGAATGGGAAACCTAGTTGATTAAGTAACTAATATCCCTTGTGGCTGCCGTGGATTTTATTTATAGATCTAAAATAATAAATTTTTCTCAAGAATATTATTCCTATTCCCACCTCTAGATAGTACTGTTGCTCTATCAATAATATTAAAGGGACACTGAATCCAATTTTTTTCTTCCATGATTCAGATAGAGTATGTAATTTTAAGCAACTTTCTAATTTACTCCTATTATCAATTTCTCTTTGTTCTCTTGCTATCTTTATTTGAAAAAGAAGGCATCTAAGCTTTTTTGGGGTTCAGATCTCTGGACAGCACTTTTTTATTGGTGGATGAATTTATCCACCAATCATCAAGAACAACCCAGGTTGTTCACCCAAAATGGGCCGGCATCTAAACTTTCATTCTTGCATTTCAAATAAAGATACCAAGAGAATTAAGAAAATTTGATAATAGGAGTAAATTAGAAAGTTGCTTAAAATTTCATGTTCTATCTGAATCACGAAAAAAAATTGTGTTCAGTGTCCCTTTAACTTTGATATTGGGAACATTTGAAAAATGAAAATTATTCAAATGTTTCGCAACTGGTGAATATCTGTCAAAATGTTTAACTATTCTGGTATGCAGACGTGTAGTTAAAGGGATAGGAAAGTAAACATTAAACTTGTCTGATTCAGATAGAGCATGTAATTTTTATGACTTAAATTCACTTCTATTTTCAAATCTGCTTTGTTCTTCTGGTATCCCTAGTTGAAAAAGAATACGCACATATCCTACACTAGTGGGTACTAGCTAGTGATTGGTGCCTGCAAAAATTTCTCTCTTGTGATTGGCTAACTAGATGTGTTAAGCTATTTGCTAGCAGTGCAATGCTGTTCTTTCAGCAAAGAATAACAAGAGAATGAAGCAAGTTTGATAGTTGAAGTCAATTGGAAAGTTATTTAAAATTACATGTTCTATCCAAATTGTTAAAGAAATTGTTGGGATTTCCTGTCCCTTTAAACCTACATACTGGATTCCACCTAAACAGCACTGTAAACGATATACCACGAAGGTAGAGCTGCAATTTGCGTAAAATTCAATATTTAACTCTTGAACTTGTTGCCTTGTGTACTCGTCACTATGCTTGGTGCTAAACTTTTGGCCAATGTACAGGGCTTCTTAGACACAAACCTACATCAATCAATGTAAAAAAATAATGAATCATAATTTCTCCACACAGAAAGATTCCGTTTGATGATTTTACAAATTTCATAATATTGTGGGGTATACTCAGTCAAAAAAATAATGTTCCATTCACCAAAACTGTTACTTCGCTCAGTCACCTCCTGTAAAGTCTGATATAGAACAGTCTTATTCTCTCTTGATAAATCTTTGTATCGATTCCTCAGCCTGTCTTTCAAATATTTCCTTTGAATTGATGTTGCATTTAATACGCAATAAACTGAGACTTAGGTATTGACTTGATGAGGTGTTGTGGATGATATGAACTGACAGGTAATGGTGTGTTCCCTGCCGTAGGTTTTCTGAAAGTGCTTGTTCTTTGTCAGAGTGGGCTGGTGCCATTTTACAGCCCCTGGTACCATTCTTGTATAGTTATTTTAGGGTTTCAGGACATTTATTGGAGATTTTGAAACATTTTCAATGGCATTCTGATTATAGGTGGATAATGGTGGATGCAGTTTCACTTTATTCCAGTATCCCACATCATTTGGATCTTGAGGCTTTAAGATTCGTCTTAATAGGGGTACATCATTCACCAATCCAAAAAAAGATTTATATTTGTGAGGTAGTGGAGTTTTTACTGTCCCACAATTATTTTATCTTTGATGGTGAATATTTTTGACAGTGCCAAGGAATGGCAATGGGTGCCAAATTTATTTGCTAATGTGTTTGTAGGATGGTGGGAAACTCTACTATCTCTATGACATGGCTAATACCTTTCATGATAGCATTGTGACCTACATGCGCATCATTGATGACCTGATTTTTGTAGTCAGGGATCGGTTTGACTTTGGAATTTCTTTTGGATTCATTAACAATAACGGTTTTGGTTTGTCAGTGAAGTGCATGGATTGGAGGTCAATTTTTTGGGGATTTGCATCTTGAAACTTTACCTAAGGTTGGGAAAATAAGAAGAAGCACTTTCGTAAAACATATGGCAGGGAACACACCATTACATGCCAGTTCATGTCATCCACAACACCTCATCAAGTCAATACTTTACTCTCAGTTATTGCGTATTAAACGCAACACCAATTCAGTAGACATATATAAAAGACAGGCTGAGGAATGAATACAAAGATTTATCAAGAGAGGGTATGACAAGACTTTTCTATATCAGACTTTACAGGAGGTGATCGTGCTAAAACTGAGTGCAGTAACAGTTTGGCTAAGGGGAACATTATTTTTTCGACTGAGTATACGCCACAATATAGTAACATTTGTAAAATTTTAAAACTGAATCTTTCTTTGTTGAGAAATTATGATTTATTATTTTATGACATTGACCGACGCAGGTTTGTGTCTAAGAAGCCCTGTACATTGGCCAAAAGTTTAGCACCAAGTATGGTGATGAGTACACAAGGTACACATAAACAGAAGTGATGGATTTGCCACTACAGCCAATTTTAAATGCGGAGCTAGAGGTTGCAATACTTGCAGTTTGATCAATACTGGCAACAAGTTCAGAAGTACAGTTACGGGTAAGGAGTTTAACATTGAATTTTATGCAATTGCAGCTCTACTTTAGTGGTATATCATTTACAGTGCTGTTTATGCAGAATTCAGTATGTAGGTGTAACTACACGTCTGTGTATCAGAATAGGTGAACCTTTCAGAGATCGTAAACCATTTGACAGTGATTCATCAGTTGTGAAACATTTTAACAATTTTAATTTTTCATATGTTTCCAATATCACAGCTAATATTATTGATATAGAGCAACAGTACCATCTAGAGGTGGGAATAGGAATAAAATTCTTGAGAAAAAGAAATTATTTTAGTTTCCCATTAAAGCTGTAATATGTCAGTTATACATGTATTTTATACTGTTTGATTAATTGTTTATAAAGGTAAATCCTTTTTTTAATTCCCTTATAAGTATTTTTTTTTTAATTCAAGGCATACAAACATTCGGCTAGATTACGAGTTTTGCGTTATGAGGGGTGCGGTGCTAACTTGCAAGTTATTGTCACCTCTCACTTCTCTACAGTGCTGGTATTACAGGTCTTTAAAAACCCGGCGTTAACAGGCAAGAAGTGAGCGTAGAGCAAAATTGAGCTCCATACCGCACTCCAATACCAGTGCTGCTGAAAGCAGCGGTGAGTTGTTTTTACATGCTCGTGCACGATTTCCCCATAGACATCAACGGGGAGAGCAAGCTGAAAAAAAGCCTAACACCTGCAATAAAGGAGCGTAAAGCTCCATAACGCAACCCCATTGATTCCTATGGGGAAACAAAATTTATAAAAATAAAAATAAATGAGAGAGTAGGAAATATTCCTGAATTCACTATCCTGTGCCACCCTTAATAATAAGATACTTAAAAAAACAAAAGGAAGAATATATTCAGGACATATGTTAATATCCTAAAATAGCAAGGGAATTAATAGGCACACATGAAGTACTAGAAAAAACATAATTTATGCTTACCTGATAAATTTATTTCTCTTGTGATGTATCGAGTCCACGGATTCATCCTTACTTGTGGGATATTCTCCTTCCCTACAGGAAGTGGCAGAGAGAGGACCCACAGCAGAGCTGTCTATATAGCTCCCCCCTTAGCTCCACCCCCCGTCATTCGACCGAAGGCTAGGAAGAAAAAGGAGAAACCATAGGGTGCAGTGGTGACTGAAAGTTTAAAAATAAAAATATATATGCCTGTCTTAAATAAACAGGGCGGGCCATGGACTCAATACATCACAAGAGAAATAAATTTATCAGGTAAGCATAAATTATGTTTTCTCTTGTAAGATGTATCGAGTCCATGGATTCATCCTTACTTGTGGGATACCAATACCAAAGCTTTAGGACACGGATGAAGGGAGGGACAAGACAGGGACCTTAAACAGAAGGCACCACTGCTTGTAGAACCTTTCTCCCAAAAATAGCCTCCGAAGAAGCAAAAGTATAAAATTTGTAAAATTTGGAAAAAGTATGAAGCGAAGACCAAGCCGCCGCCTTACAAATCTGTTCAACAGAAGCCTCATTTTTAAAAGCCCATGTGGAAGCCACAGCTCTAGTAGAATGAGCAGTAATTCTTTCAGGAGGCTGCTGTCCAGCAGTCTCATAGGCCAAACGGATGATGCTTTTCAGCCAAAAAGAAAGAGAGGTAGCCGTAGCCTTTTGGCCTCTCCGCTTACCAGAATAAACAACAAACAATGAAGATGTTTGACGGAAATCTTTGGTTGCTTGTAAGTAGAACTTTAAAGCACGAACCACATCAAGATTGTGCAACAGACGTTCCTTCTTTGATGAAGGATTAGGACACAGAGAAGGAACAACAATCTCTTGATTGATATTTTTATTAGAAAAAATCTTAGGAAGAAAACCAGGTTTGGTATGCAAAACCACCTTATCTGCATGGAAAATAAGATAAGGGAAATCACACTGTAAAGCAGATAGCTCAGAAACTCTTCGAGCCGAAGAGATAGCAACTAAGAACAAAACTTTCCAAGATAGAAGCTTAATATCTATGGAATGCAGAGGTTCAAATGGAACCCCTTGAAGAACTCTAAGGACTAAGTTTAGGCTCCAAGGCGGAGCAACAGGCTTAAATACAGGCTTAATTCTGACCAAAGCCTGACTAAAAGTTTGAACGTCTGGAACATCTACCAGACGTGTGTGTAGTAGAATAGACAAAGCAGATATTTGTCCTTTTAGAGAACTAGCTGATAATCCCTTCTCCAAACCTTCTTGGAGAAAAGACAATATTCTAGGAATCCTAATCTTACTCCACAAGTAACATTTGGATTCACACCAATAAAGATATTTGCGCCAAATCTTATGATAGATCTTCCTGGTGACAGGTTTTCTAGCCTGAATCAGGGTATCAATGACTGACTCAGAGAACCTACGCTTTGATAGAATTAGGCGTTCAATCTCCAAGCAGTCAGACGCAGAGAAACTAGATTTGGATGCGAGAACGGACCTTGGATTAGAAGGTCCCGCCTCATTGGCAGGGTCCACGGTGGAACCGAGGACATGCCCACTAGGTCTGCATACCAAGTACTGCGTGGCCACACAGGTGCTATAAGAATCACCGAAGCTCTCTCCTGCTTGATTCTGGCAACCAGACGTGGGAGGAGAGAAAGCGGTGGAAATACGTAGGCCAGATTGAAGGACCAAGGTACTGCTAGAGCATCTATCAGTACTGCCTTGGGATCCCGGGACCTGGACCCGTAACGAGGAAGTTTGGCATTCTGATGCGACGCCATCAGATCCAATTCTGGTGTGCCCCATAGCTGAATCAGCTGAGCAAATACCTCCGGATGGAGTTCCCACTCCCCCGGATGAAAAGTCTTACGACTTAGAAAATCTGTCTCCCAGTTCTCTACTCCTGGAATGTGGATTGCTGAGAGATGGCAAGAGTGATCCTCTGCCCATCGGATTATTTTGGTTACCTCCATCATCGCTAGAGAACTCCTTGTTCCTCCTTGATGATTGATATAAGCTACAGTCGTGATGTTGTCCGACTGAAACCTGATGAATTTGGCTGCAGCAAGCTGAGGCCACGCCTGAAGCGCCTTGAATATCGCTCTCAATTCTAGGATGTTTATCGGAAGAAGAGATTCCTCCCGAGACCATAAGCCCTGTGCTTTCAGGGAGTTCCAGACTGCACCCCAGCCTAGCAGGCTGGCATCTGTCATTACAATGAGCCACTCTGGCCTGTGGAAGTACATTCCCTGAGACAGGTGGTCCTGAGACAACCACCAGAGAAGAAAATCTCTGGTCTCCTGGTCCAGATGCAGTTGAGGAGATAAATCTGCATAATCCCCATTCCACTGTTTGAGCATGCATAGTTGCAGTGGTCTGAGGTGTAGGCGGGCAAAAGGAACTATGTCCATTGCCGCTACCATGAGTCCGATTACCTCCATACACTGAGCCACAGATGGCCAAGGAATGGAATGAAGAGTTCGGCAAGTGGTTAAGAGTTTTGATTTTCTGACCTCCGTCAGAAATATTTTCACTTCTACCGAATCTATCAGAGTCCCTAGAAAGGAAACTCTTGTAAGAGGGAAGAGAGAACTCTTTTTTATGTTCACTTTCCACCCGTGAGATCTCAGAAAAGCCAACACAATGTCCGTGTGAGACTTGGCTAGCTGAAAAGTCGACGCCTAGATTAAGATGTCGTCTAGATAAGGCGCCACTGCTATGCCCCAAGGTCGTAGAACCGCCAGAAGGGACCCTAGCACCCTTGTGAAAATTCTTGGAGCCGTGGCTAACCCGAAGGGAAGAGCCACAAACTGGTAATGCCTGTCTAGAAAGGCAAATCTGAGAAACTGATGATGATTTCTGTGAATAGGGATGTGTAGATACGCATCCTTTAAGTCCACGGTAGTCATATATTGACCTTCCTGGATCAGAGGCAGAATAGTCTGAATGGTTTCCATCTTGAATGATGGAACTTTGAGGAACTTGTTTAGAATTTTGAGATCCAAGATTGGTCTGAAAGTTCCCTCTTTTTTGGGAACCACAAACAGGTTTGAGTAGAACCCTAGCCCCTGTTCCTCTTTTGGGACTGGGCAGATCACCCCCATGGTAAGAAGATCTTCTACACAGCGTAAGAACGCCTCTCTCTTTGTCTGGTTTACAGACAATCGAGAAATATGAAATCTCCCCCTTGGAAGGGAGTCTTTGAATTCCAGAACATATCCCTGGGACACAATTTCTAAAGCCCAGGGATCGTGAACATCTCTTGCCCAAGCCTGAGCGAAGAAAGAGAGTCTGCCCCCTACTAGATCCGGTCCCGGATCGGGGGCTACCCCTTCATGTTGTCTTAGAGGCAGCTGCAGGCTTTTTGGCCTATTTACCCTTGTTCCAAGCCTGGTTAGGTCTCCAGACTGACTTGGATTGGGCAAAATTCCCCTCTTGCTTTGTAGCAGAGGAAGCTGAAACGGAACCACTCTTGAAGTTCCGAAAGAAACGAAAATTATTTTGTTTGATCTTCATCTTATTTGATCTATCCTGAGGAAGGGCATGACCTTTCCCTCCAGTGATGTCTGAAATAATCAGTTCAGGCACGAATAGGGTCTTTCCTTTGAAAGGGATGTTCAAAAGTTTAGATTTAGATGACACATCAGCAAACCAGGACTTAAGCCATAACGCCCTGCGTGCTAAAATGGCAAAACCTGAATTCTTTGCCGCTAATTTAGCCAGTTGAAAAGCGGCATCTGTAATAAAAGAATTAGCCAACTTAAGGGCCTTGATTCTGTCCATAATCTCCTCTAATGGAGTCTTCATCTGAAGAGCCTCTTCTAGAGCCTCAAACCAGAAAGCAGCTGCAGTAGTTACAGGAACAATGCACGCAATAGGTTGGAGAGAAAAACCCTGATGAACAAAAATTTTCTTCAGGAGACCCTCTAATTTTTTATCCATAGGATCTTTGAAAGCACAACTGTCTTCGATAGGTATAGTTGTACGCTTAGACAGAGTAGAAATAGCTCCCTCCACCTTAGGAACTATCTGCCACGAGTCCCGCATGGTGTCAGACATGGGAAACATTTTCTTAAAAACAGGAGGGGGAGAGAACGGAATACCTGGTCTATCCCACTCCTTAGTAATAATATTCACAATCCTCTTAGGGACTGGAAAAACATCAGTGTAAACAGGAACCTCTAAGTATTTATCTATTTTACACAATTTCTCTGGAACCACTATAGGGTTACAATCATCTAGAGTCGCTAATACCTCCCTGAGCAATAAGCGGAGGTGTTCAAGCTTAAATTTAAAGGCCGTTATATCAGAATCTGTCTGAGGAAGCGTCTTTCCTGAATCAGAAATTTCTCCCTCAGATAACAAATCCCTCACCCCTACTTCAGAGCATTGTGAGGGCATACCAGATACGGCTACTAAAGCGTCACACGGCTCAGCATTTTTTCTAAACCCAGAGCTGTCCCGCTTCCTTGTAAATCAGGCAGTTTAGATAAAACCTCTGTGAGGGTTGTATTCATAACTGTGGCCATGTCTTGTAAAGTAAAAAATATGACGCACTAGAGGTACTTGGCGTCATTTGTGCGGGCGTTACTGATTGTGACACTTGGGGAGAGCTAGATGGTGAACCCTCATTTACTTCTGACTGAGAATCATCTATTGCTCTATTTTTAAGTGCTAATATATGTTCTTTATAGTTTATAGACATATCAGTACAATTGGGACACATTCTAAGAGGGGGTTCCACAATGGCTTCCAAACATATTAAACAAGGATTTTCCTTGGTGTTAGACATGTTAAACAGGCTAGTAATGTAACAAGCAAGCTTGGAAAACACTGTAATCAAAGTAAAAAACACTTAGAAATAAAACGGTACTGTGCCTTTAAGAGAAAAAAAGCTGCACCAGTTCTGCAAAACAGTGTAAAAAAGCAGTAAACTTAACGAAATTTTTACAGTAGCTTTATAAAGACTTAGTAACTTTGCACAGCTATGAGAATAAACAATTAACCCCTTAATGGCAAAAACGGATTGAAAAAACGCAGTAAAAAAGTTAAACCCAGTAAAAAAGACTTTCAGCACCTTGCCACAGCTCTGCTGTGGCTCCTACCTGCCCTTCAGAACAATTTGTGGGGAAAAAAAATCTTTAACAGCCCTCAAACACAGCAGGAAACTCAGGAGAAGCAGTGATATGTCTCAGAGGAAAGGAAACTGCGCAACTGAGGCGCGAAAATAGGCCCCTCCCCCCCTCACTCGATGTTTTGAGGCCTATCAGAGAAACACCAGAGTGTCTCTTAATTAACCATGTGAGTTACAAAACTCAAAACCAAGCCACAATGACCCCTTTAGTCCCTTCAAAAAACGTTATAAATGCATCAATAAACAAAACGTTTTTTCCTAACAGTGTCACCAGCCCTTTAGTCCCTTCAGAAAACGTTATAATTGCATCAATAAACAAAACGTTTTTTCTTAACAGTGTCACCAGTAACTAATGAGCCCTTCAAGCAAGCTGAAATTCCTATTAAAAGGTCTGAATACAGCTTACCCTTCCCTCATGGGGATATTGCCAGCCTTTTCTAGAATTAACACAGTCTGTCTAGAAAAATATAGACTGAACATACCTCATATGCAGCTTAGCCTGCAAACTGTTCTCCCAACTGAAGTTTTCCAGTACTCTTCAGGCCTTGTGAGAACAGCAGTGGATCTTAGTTACAAAGTGCTAAGATCATCATCCTCCTTGCAGAAATCTTCATCTCTTTTCTGCCAGAGAGTAAATAGTACACACCAGTACCATTTAAAATAATAAACTTTTGCTTGAGAAATAAACTAACTAACATTATAGTCACCACATAGCTCTTTGCCCTTCCTAGCAGTTAAGCAGGCAGAGAGAATGACTGGGGGGTGGAGCTAAGGAGGGAGCTATATAGACAGCTCTGCTGTGGGTGCTCTCTCTGCCACTTCCTGTAGGGAAGGAGAATATCCCACAAGTAAGGATGAATCCGTGGACTCGATACATCTTACAAGAGGAATATGTATATCTTTATTATCCCAAACCACATATCAGTGGATCACATGTCATAGCTTAACTAAACCACCTAAAGTGAATACTAAAAACTATAAAACAAATTGTAAAAGAAAGCATTGGGATCGATCCTCATTCCTAAGCATACGTATGCAAAACTAGGATATATCTAATATACAAATCTATATAAGGCAAAGCAAACGATTATACATAAATGACCATGTACACAAACAATGGCACAGGATATAAAACGATACAGATATAAGCTGGAGAACACAAGGCTAATAACAAACACCCCAGTCTCAGTGAATAGACTGATGATAATAAACCTGCTGCATTACTGAGTAGTCAGTTCAAAGTCACTGAAAAAGTCACAGGTGAGTGAATAATTCGACCGCAGCAATTCCTGCCGCACACAGGGTAATTCAAATAGTAAGCCTTTAGGATAATTGCAACAGATAACAGCACTTATCTTAGACATCTTGCTCCAATGTTTCAAACAGCCTGCTTGTTTTTACATACAGCGATTCCTGAGCGTCAGACGTCTCCTACAGTGAGAGTGGTATAACCGTCATCAGAGTCTGTGAGTGGATCTTTACACACTGACCGATTCTCATAGGTCACAGGAATTCCAGCTGAAACGGCAAATAGCCGAAGTAAACTGCAGACTTTAATGGAGTAAACATAAATACCAAGATGTACCGTCTTTTAAGGGATAGATGTTCTCTCCATTGAACGGGTCCTCACCGTATTCATATGTCCCTCTTGTCAAGTACTATTAGCAGCACTGCAGCATACGCTCTCATGTCAGCGCAAGGCCCGCATAGGAATGTTACACAGATGTGCAGGGCCGCCACTAGAAATTTTGGGGCCCCTGACTTAACCATTGATCAGGGCCCCCCCGCCCCCTCCTTTGACATGTGCAATTTTTGGCCAAGTGACTAAAACGTATATGCACTTTAATCTTAAGTGTCTATTTAAACTTGGAAATGTTGTAAAGGTAGTAACATACACTGAAACACACACTCACACATAAAGATTCACATATAGACACTCTAGAAGACAGGCAAAGAAACTCAGACACAGACAACTAAACAGACACTCAGTTTACATTGAAATGACAAGTAATGAGGTAAACTACAGTTTTGTAAAAAAAGGAGATTTAGAAAACAAAATATGGAGTTCTGATTATCTTTTTGTAAAGGAAGATGCCAAATAAATGATGACAACAGCATGCAGTGGCTGAAAGGAAGGGCCCTGAACTGCCTAAACAATAATTTAAAGGTTAAATGGTAGATTAGTGACTTCCGGAAAGGTCTCATTAGTCTCAAAGACTGTAGAAAGATGTGAATAATCAGTAGTAAAGGTCAAAATGCCCTAAAAAGGAACAGACAATGGACACACACACACACAAACTCAAACTTGCACATACACCCAAGGAAACACCAACAGAGACAGCCTCAGAAAACACACAAAGACATACACACACACACACAGAGACACCCACAGAAAACACACAAAGACATACACACACAGAGAGACAACCACATAAAACACAAAAAGACATACATACACACACCCTGACTGAGACATCCACAGAAAACACACAAAGACATACACACACCCTCACAGAGATACCCACAGAAAATACACACCCTCACAGAGACATCCACAGAAAACACAGACATACATACACACACACCCTCACAGAGACATCCACAGAAAACACAGACATACACACCCACCCTCACAGAGGCATCCAGAGAAAATATACAAAGACAAACACATGCCCACCCTCACAGAGACACCCATAGAAAAAGCTCAAAGACATATGCACACACCCTCACAGACATCCACAGAAAATGCACAAAGACATACACACCCAACCTCACAGAGAGACCCACAGAAAAATAATACATACACACTCATAGAGACACAAACCAAAGCACAAAGACATAAACACAGACACCCACAGAAACACTCACAGGAGGAAACATTTATGTACCTTGCATCCCCTAAATCCACAGTGTGTGACATGCATGATAAAAAAAATGCAGAAATTAAGAGATCACTTTTTAAAGAATCATATTTGTAAATGTGCAAACAAAAATAATTCTGTGAATTCAAAATTGTACATTAATGAGCTGCTTAGATGTCTAGATGAAGAAAAGTACTTTTAGAAGGTTGACATATGTTTGTATGATATTTTCCCCATTTTCCCCAACCAAGAGCACCACTTCAAATATAGTGTACAAATGTTCCCATCTGTCAGCTGTACTTGTGGATTTTGAAAATGCTGTACTCTATATGGTCTTGGTGGAACCATAAGCTGTGGTACTCATACCATTAGATCTGGTTAAATGCAGGATTTAAGCTTGTTGGTATGCATTTCAAAATTAAGTCAGCTGTAGTGTAAACTGAACAGTTTAAGTTAACCTGTCTCATTTCAAACACTGAGCAATCTTAGCCTGAGAGTATAACATGTTATGCAGATGTAAAAATCTTAAATAAAATGCCTCCTTGTACCTGGAAAGTCCTTGCATAAAGGGGCAGTAAACTGGAATGTAATATATATCATTTGTGTATTGAGGAGGAAACATTTCTGCATGGTTTTAAATATAGAAATATAGAATTTCTACAGCATTGTCAAATTATCATAAATACACTGCTGCTAAAAAATGTGTTTTTATGGACCCCTGGCCCCACCATACAACTACTACCACACTGAAGTTACAATCTTAAATTGCACAAAGAAATAAAAAACATCTAAGTAATTCCTACCTCCTCTGCAAATGAAAGTGATCAGCCGACTGACTCAGGCACACACTGTACAAACAAAGTGCCAAGTCTATCTCACACTGTGCATAGTGGTTTAGTGTGCACTCAGAAATCCTCTCAAATGCTAATACTTTACTCTTTGTAATAACATTTCCCATGCTCAATTAGCACTCTGCTGCAGTACCCACTGGTGGCTGCCAAAATTAAAAAAAAAAAAAATTTTTTTTTTTTTTTAGTTCTTGCCTCATGGGGCCCCCCTAGCCCATTGGGCCCATGACAGGAGTCACCCCTGTCACCCCCTGATGGCGGCCCTGCAGATGTGTCCTGTTTAGTCATAGACAAAAATTGTAGCTTATTTAGGCTTATTAAGCCAAAGTAGCATCACAACGCTTCTTATTACCACTGGTTACTGATTATCCAGGAGATAGTCGACTTCCTCCTGGAATGTATTACACATCAGTGCCAACGCACGTTTCACCCCCACAGCAAGTGTGTGTCACAGGGGTTCATCAGGGCATACTGAGTCCTCACCGGACTTCATCATTTAAAGGCACACCTGATTAATTTCAGTTGATCCTCCCACACTTCATAGCTAATATCTTAAAGCTATAGCATTTTTATCCTGTGTGTTAAATTCAGCCCTAAATAAAATAAATTCATTTCATACTATGTTGCATAAAGTTATATACATTTTTAAGTTTGGCCTAACTTAATTCCTAGTCTTCCCAAACAAAACTTATCACAACCTGAAATAAAGAATTCACCTTATATTTATAACATACACTCTGTCAGAATCTATAGATCTAAAGATAATTATACTTATAGGAAACTGGCGTATTCCAGCTTGTCATTTAACCCTGCTGGATGCCTAGTTCCTAATCTATAGATCCATTTGGCTTCTTTTTTCAATAGGACCTTATCATTATTACCACCTCGTCCATTTGTTATTCCTTTATCTATGATAATACATTTTAAAGATTCCACATTGCCATTATGAAAAGCACAAAAATGTCTGGCAACATTTGTATCTCTCGAGTGAAGTATATCATCATGGTGCTCTTGTACCCGGTCCTTCACTAGCCTTTTCGTTTTACTAACGTAAAAAAACGGGCACGAGCACCGTAGAAGATATATCACTCCTTCAGATTTGCAATTAAAAAAGAATTTTATATCATAGGTCTCCCCATTTTGGACAGAGAATTGTTTTGTACCATCCATGTGGGTACAATACACACAGTGCCCACAGGGAAAACAAAATTTATGTTTACACCTAACACCCTAACATAAACCCCAGGTCTAAGCACCCCTAATCTGCCGCCCCGACATCGCCGCCACCTACATTATACTTATTAACCCCCAATCTGCCGCACCCGACATAGCCACCACCTACCTACACTTATTAACCTCTAATCTGCTGCCCCCAACTTTGCCGCCACCTACATACACTTAGTATCCCCTAATCTGCCGCCCCCAACATCGCCGACACCTACATTATACTTATTAACCCCTAATCTGCCACTCCGTACATCGCCACCACTATAATAAACATATTAACCCCTAAACCGCCGCTCTCCTGCATCACAAACACTAGCTAAATATTATTAACCCCTAATCTGCCACCCCTAACATCGCCGCCACCTACCTACATTTATTAACCCCTAATCTGCCGCCCCAACGTCGCCGCCACTATACCAAATTTATTAACCTCTAAACCTAAGTCTAACCCTAACCCTAACACCCCCTAACTTAAATATAATTAAATTAAAATAAATTTAAATAAAACCTACTATTAATAACTAAATAATTCCTATTTAAAACTAAATACTTAACTATAAAATAAACCCTAAAATAGCTACAATATAACTAATAGTTACATTGTATCTAGCTTAGGTTTTATTTTTATTTTACAGGCAAGTTTGTATTTATTTTAACTAGGTAGACTAGTTAGTAAATAGTTATTAACTATTTACTAACTGCCTAGCTAAAATAAATACACATTTACTTGTAAAATAAAACCTAACCTGCCTTACACTAAAACCTAACCTTACACTACAATTAAATAAATTACCTAAATTAACCCTTTGAGTGCTAATGACGGCTCTGAGCCGTCACAGAGTTTCTCACTCTGGTGCTAATGACGGCTCAGAGCCGTCACTAGCACTCTCCCACCTTGAGGGAGATCTGGGGGCTTCTTGCTGCTCCTACCCCGGCGATCGTGACTGTAGAGTGACAGGCATCGCCGGGGCTTCACGTGATGCACGGTGACATCACGCGCAATTACGTGATGACGTCACAGTGCAACTTTATTTATACTTAACAATGTTAAGTATAGGAGGAGGGGGCATGCTGCTTAGAAGCCTGTATTTCAGGCATCTAAGCAGCTACAGACCCCCAAGACCCATTGTTGGAAAGGTAATCGCCTAACCTTTCCAACAGTGTAAGTCTTGGGGTCTGTAAAAAAAAAAAAAAAAAAGTTTAAAAAGTTAAAAAAAATGTCAAAAATAATAATAAAAAAAATAAAATATTAGCACCCAGGTGGGAAATGGCTTAGCAGCCAAAGGGTTAAATAAAATTACCTAAATTACAAAAAAAACAAAACACTAAATTATACAAAATAAGAAAAGAAATGATCAGATATTTAAACTAATTACACCTAATCTAATAGCCCTATCAAAATAACCCCCCCAAATAAAAAAAACCCTAGTTTAAACTAAACTATCAATAGCCCTTAAAAGGGCCTTTTGCGGGGCATTGCCCCAAAGAAATCATCTCTTTTACCTGTAAAAAAATACAAACAACCCCCCAACAGTAAAACCCACCACCCACACAACCAACCCCCCAAATAAAATCCTAATCTAAAAAAACCTAAGGTCCCCATTGCCCTGAAAAGGGCATTTGGATGGACATTGCCCTTAAAAGGGCATTTAGCTCTTTTTCAAGTGCTCAAACCCTAAGCTAAAAATAAAACCCACCCAATAAACCCTTAAAAAAAACCTAACACTAACCCCCGAAGATCCACTTACAGTTTTGAAGACCGGACATCCATCGACAACGAAGCTGGGAGAAGTCTTCATCCAAGTGGCAAGAAGTCCTCAATGAAGCCAGGTGAAGTCTTCATCCAAGCCAGCAGAAGTGGTCCTCCAGACGTGCAGAAGTCTTCATCCAGACGGCATCTTCTATCTTCATCCATCCGGCGTGGAGCAGCTCCATCTTCAAAACATCCGGCGCAGAGCATCCTCTTCTTCCGACGACTAACAAAGAATGAAGGTTCCTTTAAGTGACGTCATCCAAGATGGCGTCCCTTAGATTCCGATTGGCTGATAGAATTCTATCAGCCAATCGGAATTAAGGTAGAAAAAATCCTATTGACTGATTGGAACAGCCAATAGAATGCCAGCTCAATCCTATTTTTCTACCTTAATTCCGATTTTTTCTACCTTAATTCCGATTGGCTGATAGAATTCTATCAGCCAATCGGAATCTAAGGGATGCCATCTTGGAGGACGTCACTTAAAGAGATATTCATTATGAAGAAGCCGTTGTTTGAAGAGGATGCTCCGCGTCGGATGACTTGAAGATGGACCCGCTCCACGCCAGAAGGATGAAGATAGAAGATGCCATCTGGATGAAGACTTCTGCCCGTCTGGAGAACCACTTCTGCCGGCTTCGTTGAGGACATCTTGCCACTTGGATGAAGACTTCTCCCGGTAAGTGAATCTTCGGCGGTTAGTGTTAGGATTTTTTAAGGGTGTATTGGGTGGGTTTATTTTTTAAGTTAGGGCTTTGGACAGCAATAGAGCTAAATGCCCTTTTAAGGGCAATGCCCATCCAAATGCCCTTTTCAGGGCAATGAGGAGCTTAGGTTTTTTTATTTAGACTTTTATTTGGGGGGTTGGTTGTGTGGGTGGTGGGTTTTACTGTTGGGGGGTGTTTGTATTTTTTATTTACAGGTAAAAGAGCTGATTTCTTTGGGGCAATGCCCTGCAAAAGGCCCTTTTAAGGGCTATTGGTAGTTTAGTTTAGGCTAGGGTTTTTTTATTTTGGGGGGGGGCTTTTTTATTTTGATAGGGCTCTTAGATTAGGTGTAATTAGTTTAAATATCTTGTAATTTGTTTTTCATTTTCTGTAATTTAGTGGTTTTTTTTGGTAATTTAGCTAATTTTATTTAATTTATTTAATTGTATTTAATGTACGGAATTTATTTAATTGTAGTGTAGTGTTAGGTGTTATTGTAACTTAGGGTCGGTTTTATTTTACAGGTACATTTGTATTTATTTTAGCTAGGTAGTTATTAAATAGTTAATAACTATTTAGTAACTATTCTACCTAGTTAAAATAAAGACAAACTTGCCTGTAAAATAAAAATAAACCATAAGCTAGATACAATGTAACTATTAGTATTGTAGCTAGCTTAGGGTTTATTTTATAGGTAAGTATTTAGTTTTAAATAGGAAAAATTTAGGTAATGATAGTAATTTGTATTTAGTTATTTATTTAAATTATATTTAAGTTAGGGGGTGTTAGGGTTGGGTTAGACTTAGGTTTAGGGGTTAATAAATTTAGAATAGTGGCGGTGACGTTGGGGATGGCAGATTAGGGGTTAATAAATGTAGGTAGGTGGCGGCGATGTTGGGGGCAGCAGATTAGGGGTTAATAAATATAATGTAGGTGGCGGCGATGTCCGGAGCAGAAGATTAGGGGTTAATAAGTATAATGTAGGTGGCGGCGATGTTGGGGGCAGCAGATTAGGGGTTTATAATATTTAACTAGTGTTTGCGAGGCGGGAGTGTGGCAGTTTAGGGGTTAATATGTTTATTATAGTGGCGGTGATGTCCGGAGCGGCAGATTAGGGGTTAAAAAATGTATTTTAGTGTTTGCGATGCGGGAGGACCTCGGTTTAGGGGTTAATAGGTAGTTTATGGCTGTTAGTGTACTTTTTAGCACTTTAGTTATGAGTTTTATATTACAGCTTTGTAGCTTAAAACTCATAACTACCGACTTTAAAATGTGTTAGGAATTTTGTCGGTAGAGGCTGTACCGCTCACTTTTTGGCCTCCCAGGACAAACTTGTAATACCGGATTATGGAAGTCCCATAGAAAAAAGGCTTTACGAAATTTACGTAAGTAGGTTTGCGGTAAGGCCAAAAAAGTGTGCGGTACACCTATACCTGCAAGACTCGTAATACCAGCGGGCATAAAAAAGCAGCGTTAGGACCTGTTAATGCTGCTTTTTTACCTTAACGCACAACTCATAATCTAGCCGTTAATGAATAAAAAGACACAAAACATTGTGCAATTTCTGTTGAAAAGTAATGTACACTGATTTTTATAATGACTTAAGAAATAAATAATGAAATAATTTTTCTATATACATGGAACACTCTAAGTGAAGCCAAATTGCTAGAACTCAATCATGCCAAGGGACTAATATTTATGTTTGCCTTAATATAGGAGCCTTCTTTCAAAAATGCTATTCAATTTATTGTCTTAGAGGAATGATTGTGTGCAGGAAATGAAGGCCCACCTTTACAACACTAAAAAAGAAGTTCATAATAGATATACAAACTGTTTAGCAAAATATTAAAATATGAAAGTTTCATATGAGCAGGCAGAATATTAATAGTTTCAATCCTGCATGGGTAGAATAAAATAGAATAACCTTGGTATGTAGGGTAGAATCATTATCAATTCATAAATATATAACTATCTTAAATGTTTATGTTATGTATCAATAAAAAAATGTATATCAAATTCTTTATTCGTCCCCATTGGTGTTCTGTTTTTTAATATAATACTATCTAATAAATTATTTAAAAAAAAATGCATAAAAATGTATAAGTTGAGACAATATTTTAATTGTGTAGGGCACTCCATCAGCCCTAGCCCCCGGTCGCAGCATAAGACTAAGAAGGCCATTTGGCGCCGTGGCGTGTGCTCTGCTGCCACGCTGTACATACTTTTGTACCTGCATATTTAGAAAGGGACGCAACACAGTGACAGGCAATCTACTGCCATGTGGTGTACCGGCACAATGGAAACCCTCACTACAGGTGAAGCGGATGCAGCCCTCCAAGTATTGGCTGAAATAAAAGCCTTTTTCATGCCTAGGCTGGATCTGCTTATATCCTCCTGCACAAATCTCTGCACAGCACTGAATATTTCGGAACAAACCCCTCAGTTAGAGAGAGACTCTTCAAGCCACACTGGCCTTGTCCGGCATACTACAATGCATGATATTGTATCCTACCCATATGAGACAACGAGCGATCTTCCAGACCTGGCTTTTGTGCAGCCGAGAGCAGTGACGGAGGCACCAATTATAACCATAGCTCCTCTACGCCTGCAGCTACTGGAACTTTCTGTTGAGCCATACTGTGAATTGTATTGGGGCTTACCGTCCCCCCCCCCCCCCTTACACTCTCTGGTGCATAACCATAAGGACCTGAGCAATAAGGGAAGCACTGCCTATTACACTCATAGTCCTATAAACCGCACCAAGAATTCCCTTATCCTGCAACATTGGTCCACGGTTCAACGTGGAGGATGGCAAAACTACCATCAAGGTACGACTAATCTTACATCTACACTAATTACCATTAAACCTGAAGCAGCATGGAGAGGTTTCTGCAGAGCTACTGCAAGACGCCCTGTATCGGCACATGAGTTCACACTGAGAATCCATGTTCAGGATAGTGCCGGATATGACTGCAGAGCAAGGGGCATTGGCTGACTGACTGATTGACTGTCTTGAATGCTGGCTAGTATATCACCCTGATTATTTTGTCTGCTCAATTAGGGCATAAATATCTGATAACCATGACTTTATTATACTCTGTCAGCCTTGCTAGCTGTTTGCTTTTGAGCTCACT
>NW_026512438.1:0-130000 GCF_027579735.1 Bombina bombina | reverse complement strand
CAGCGCAAAAAAGTTTTATATCTCACCCACCTAGACTTGTATAATGTCAGCAGTTAACAAATTGAGCCATTATCAGATGGTGCAAGCACCTTACGATCCATGAGCAAGTACTGTGTTTAAAAAGTCGGTGTACGGTGCATACGTAAAGGGATATTCCAGCCAAAATTGGAAACCACATGGGTGCATTTCGGTATTTATCAGAAGCAGTTTTGTAATATACATGCATTAGCAAAAATGCTGCTAATAAAAACTATAGCTGTTTCAAAAGTGTATTTAAGTATGCACCGTGCACCAGCATTTTAAACACAGCACTTGCTAATAGAGCCTAAGGTGCCTGTACCATCTGTTAATGACTCAATTTGATCATTGCTGACATGATACAAGCCCCACTGATGATCTGAGCATCTGCAGTATTTAAAATGTGGTTGCAGTGACAATATCTAGCTATTCTTCACGTGCACTTGCAGAGGAAAATGTTAACACTAAAACAGTGATAACTTTTACTAGAAGCATTTTTGCTAATACATGTATATTGCAAATATGTTTCTATTCAAAGATGTAATTCATCTATGTGCATTTACATTTTGACTGGAATGTCCCTTTAAATACACTTTTGAAACAGCTATAGCTTTTATTAGAAGCATTTTTGCAAATACATTTATATTACAAAAATGCTTATATTCAAATCTGAAATGCACCCATGTGCATTCATTCCAATTCTGGCTTGTATACCCCTATATATATATATATATATATATATATATATATATATATATATATATATATATATATATATATATATATATATATATATATATATATATATGTTATACAAAGAACAAAAAGTAGAAATCAGAATTTACAGCAAAATCCTGAAAAGAGAGGGATATCAGCATTTTTGAATACCCAATTATAAAAAATGAATGGAGCACCCCACACATAGATAGACCACTACAGTCGCAAGTCAGCACAAAAAGAAAAATGTATTAAAAACACACAGATATATATAGAAAACCAGCCTCTCTGGGTGTGCTTCCCACCAAAAACTAAATCGCTGCGGATAGAAAAGTCTATGCAAGCATGAAACTAAGTAACTAGTACTACACATAGGAGAATAGCAAAGTCCCAGCTTATGTTGGTACAAGCAAATACTGCATGGGTTCTTTGCAACCAAAACAGTGTAAAGGTGATCCTACCTGCAAAAGTAAAAAAAATACCCTCTGTCACTCTCTCATACTGTGCACTCTCCTACCCTCTGTCTCTCTCTCATACTGTGCACTCTCCTACCCTCTGTCACTCTCTCATACTGTGCACTCTCCTACCCTCTGTCACTCTCTCATACTGTGCACTCTCCTACCCTCTGTATCTCTCTCATACTGTGCAATCTCCTACCCTCTGTCACTCTCTCATACTGTGCACTCTCCTACCCTCTGTATCTCTCTCATACTGTGCAATCTCCTACCCTCTGTCACTCTCTCATACTGTGCACTCTCCTACCCTCTGTCACTCTCTCATACTGTGCACTCTCCTACCCTCTGTCACTCTCTCATACTGTGCACTCTCCTACCCTCTGTCACTCTCTCATACTGTGCACTCTCCTACCCTCTGTCACTCTCTCATACTGTGCACTCTCCTACCCTCTGTCACTCTCTCATACTGTGCACTCTCCTACCCCCTGTATCTCTCTCATACCGTGCAATCTCCTACCCTCTGTCTCTCTCTCATACTGTGCACTCTCCTACCCTCTGTATCTCTCTCATACTGTGCAATCTCCTACCCTCTGTCACTCTCTCATACTGTGCACTCTCCTACCCTCTGTATCTCTCTCATACTGTGCACTCTCCTACCCTCTGTCACTCTCTCATACTGTGCACTCTCCTACCCTCTGTCACTCTCTCATACTGTGCACTCTCCTACCCTCTGTCACTCTCTCATACTGTGCACTCTCCTACCCTCTGTATCTCTCTCATACTGTGCAATCTCCTACCCTCTGTCTCTCTCTCATACTGTGCACTCTCCTACCCTCTGTATCTCTCTCATACTGTGCAATCTCCTACCCTCTGTCACTCTCTCATACTGTGCACTCTCCTACCCTCTGTATCTCTCTCATACTGTGCAATCTCCTACCCTTTGTCACTCTCTCATACTGTGCACTCTCCTACCCTCTGTATCTCTCTCATACTGTGCACACTCCTACACTCTGTCAGTCTCTCTCATACTGTGCAATCTCCTACCCTCTGTCTCTCTCTCATACTGTGCACTCTCCTACCCTCTGTCACTCTCTCATATTGTGCACTCTCCTACCCTCTGTCACTCTCTCTCATACTGTGCGCTCTTCTACGCTCTGTCACTCTTTCTCATACTGTGCATTCTCCTACCCTCTGTCACACTCTCTCATACTGTGCACTCTCCTACCCTCTGTACTGTAGGGGGGCAGCTACACTACAGAAAATTGGGTTTTGAGAAAACTGGGCAATAGTTTATGAGCAAACTGGGTACTGTGTGGGTACAGTAAATGAGTAAGAGGAAAATTACAGCTAAACACAAACACTGCAGAAATGTGAAAATAGCCTTGGTCCCAAACGGTCAGAAAATGGAAAAGTGCTGTGGTCACTAAGGGGTTAAATCCACAAAAATAATTAATTTAAAAATTTAAATCATAGGCACTAGAATCAAACTGAGACAGCTGCCTGAAGTACCTTTCTACCAAAAGCTGCTTCAGAAGAAGCAAAAACTTCAGAATGGTAAAATTTTGTAAATGAATGCAAAGAAGACCAATTGGCTGCTTTGCAGATTTGATCAACTGAAGCTTAATTCTTGAAAGCCCAAGATGTGGCCCCGCCTCCAAATAAGCTCTGTGAATCAAAAGGAGGAGCCTGCAAAGTCTTTAATACCAAATTTAGACTACAAGGAGGAGAGATAGATTTAATAACAGGTTTGATACGAGTCAAAGCCTGTACGAAACAGTGAACATCAAGAAGATTAGCAATCTTTCTGTTAAATAAAACAGAAAGAGGAGAGATTTGTCCTTTCAAAGTATTGGCAGACAAACCTTTATCCAAACCATCCTGAAGAAATTATAGAATACTAGGAATTCTAAAAGAATGACAAGAATGGGGGGAGGAGCCAACTTTGAGACTGAGCGGTCGCACATTGTAATAGCTCCAGCCACATTCTGTATAAAAGTCAAAGTTTGCGACCGTTCAGTCTTCTCTAACTTTTTGTTATTGTGATCTTGGAGATTAAGAAGACCTACACACTGAAAATTTTAGTGACAGGACGCTTCTTGCAGATACTCAAGTCACTTTCCTATCTATCCTGCTGGACTGTGATATTGGGAGCAGCCATGTTTGTTCTTGGGGAGAGCCCGAATGAAGAGTAAAACCTGTTATCTGCTACTCTATTAAAGATAGAGAAAGTCTCTGTAGAGGAACCTTATCATGGCCATGGCGATACATCTCCTCACGGTGATCAGTGACCTCCTAAACCCTCTGACGTAATGTGCAACACTGCCAGCTTGGACAAGAAAACCAAGAAGCAAGAGGAGGAGTGCACTGATAGGCAGCTTCCTATGAAAGACCTGAGTGCTAAAACAAGTTTCATCACTGAAACAGAACCGCTAAATGTTCAAAGATCGGCGGCCAAGAGATACCCTCCACTCGCAGCAGAGCTCTTCTCTCAAAGGCCGCAGCTTCCATCATCATGTATACCAAAAGGGCCTACATATGGGAAAATCCATTGCAGTGACCATGCTCAGGATGTGCTCCCTCATATCACCATGCTGCGGCCGCAACAGTTCTCTACACATCTGACAATGCAATACCGCCTTAAAGACCGCATTGTAGGGTTGCAGCTGGTCCATGGAATGCCTTCAGCTTTACGTTAAAGCAAAGCAAAGGTAAAAGATTCTCCTTTTCAGTATGCCGCTCCATTACTTTATCTCTCACCCAGACTATAAATTGTTTAGAGAGATCATGTGGGAAAACGGACACTCTACCTTAGAAGTGCAAAATGTACTTATTAATCTCCTTTTATGGCAGTATAACTTTCTATCTCACTTTCAGAGAACTTTATAATTGTATTTTGCTGGATTTTTTGTGGTTGGCCTGTTTTGGGTACTAAATGTTACACTTTACTATTATACCCTAGTTAATTATTTTACACAGTTTATTACTGATATGTGGTCACAAATATGGGCGGGTGTATTTTACATAAGATTTTGCTCCTATTACCCACTCGGCTTAATGTTAGTCCTTTTGGAGTTATCATGTCTCCTATTTTAGCTTGTCATACACATGGACTTTGAGTGAGCATACTAAATACTTCTTTTCCCTTGCAACGAGTTGCACTTCATCTTACACTTTTCAAAACTGAATATAGTTATGGTGTTCATGCTTCCTATATACACTGTATTGCATCTGTTTTCCCTTGTTGGATTTATCTTTTCTCCCCTGCAACAAGAGATGAGACTATGACTACCACTATGATATAGCGAGTGATCCATATATATATATTGTCAATAGTTTGAAATTAAACATACTATTTTTGTAGATCTGTGTATCGAGTATTAGGGTTCATCTTATTAGAATAGATGAACTCATGGTTTTCATGCAACCACCCGTTTATGTGGATTCATTAAGTAAATGTTAAATTTGGTTTAAATTCAGTGATCTTTATTAATCCTAGCTTTCCTGCATCAGTGGGCCCTGTATTTGTTCAGATGTGCTAAACATTGCTATGAAGTTATCAATCTACAGATCCCCTCCGATTGTGTGGATTGGGTTCATAACATAACATGAGCGATAACTCACAAAACTTGAATGATACTTCCATTTCAGACAACACCTTTTTTGTAGCATATGTCTCCCTGTCAGCGGCCGAGATAGGGAGTCAGCTTCTGTTAGCTTAATATCTTACACATAGTCATATTGTTACTTAGGAAGTGTCTTTGAACTAATTGAACACAACTAGAGTATCTCTGACTTTTTTTTTTTTCTCTTTCTCTTACTATTTGAATAGGGTTGAATGGAGGCCTAGGGTTAATTTTAGATAATACAATACCACCTCTAGCTATTTGGGTGGTCCTGTCTACACTTCCTCTTAAACAGTTATTATGACATTCAAACATCCTTGATAGATCGTCATGTTTTCACCCCCTCCTCACTGATATACTCTGGCACTATTTGGCTTTAACGCAGGCTGGACCTGCGACGTTGCTATCTAGTATGATCCACAATATAATAAGATATCTTGTCTTTATATGGAAATGTCACTACCAGTGCATGCTGCCTATCATATATAAATAGCCGCCCCCCCTCCATATAAGGTAGACCTCCTCTAGTGCTGATATGTATAGTCTTCCTCTTAATAGTACTATAAAATAACTATTTACCTAGGGTCGAAGCTATTACCTTAAGATCTCTAAGCTCCTTTATGCGAGACTTAGCATTGACCCGTCATACAATTGACCTGTTCCTGTTTACCCTCTAACAATCTATGTGCCCTTGAGACTCTCAACACAGATTTAGTGCTCTGTTCATATATTTTGATTATCACCTTCACACGACCACCTCCTCTCCCCCTACCTTAATATACCTCCTAGTTTAGGGGGGTTAAATATGCGGCTCATCTTGCCTATGCCGCACTTCCATAACTTCTAATACTACCTACTAATTAAATATGCTAAATAGTTGTTTTTTTTTTCCCACCTTGAGTTAATATATAGGTTGGGTCCAAAAGTGGCCTATCGAGTGATGTTTTAAGTTTATTTGTTATACATGATATAAAGTATTATAAAAATGAGGTTTATCATTTGGGATCCATAACTGGTCTCCTAGGTTGGAAATTACCTTCTTTTCTTTAAATATCTGCGCCTGCGTTTGTAGGTCCAAGAGTGTCCTATTGTGTCATTTAGAAGGTTTCTAGGTGTCTGACATTTCATTTATATAATGTTCACATGGTACACACATTAACTCTGTGTTTCTTTTTCTATATAATTCATCCTTTTTATTGTTAGTACTTTATGCAAAACGGATATCTTATCTCATGTGCCATGAGAATTTATTTATGTAACGTTGAATACCTCTAAATGAACCTCAATAAAAAAATTATTATTAAAAAAAAAAAAAGAATGACAAGAATAATCATGAGTGGAACCATGAAATATAGGTTTTCCAAAGCTTGTGATATATTAGAGAGACCTCTATGACTAAGGACCAAGCGTTAATTTCCATGCCTTCAAATTTAGAGATTTGAGATCCGGATGGAAAAACGGGTCTTGAGACAGAAGGTCTGGTCTTAGAGGAAGTGACCAAGGTTGGCAACTGGACATACGGACAAGGGCCACATACCAGAACCTGTGAGGCCATGCTGGTGCTATCAAAAACACATAAGATTGTTTCATTATGATCTTTGAAGAAGAACCAGAGTAGGAACAATTTAAGCAGGTTGTGAAAACCATGGAACTGCTAGAGAATCCATCAATTCCGCCTGAGGATCCCTGGACCTGGAGAGGTATCTGGGAAGTTTCTTGTTTAGATGAGAGGCCATCAGATCTATGTCTGGAAGACCCCACATCTGCACAATCTGATAGAACACATCTAGATGGATAGACCAATCACCCAAATGTAGAGTCTGATGGCTGAGATAATCCGCTTTGCAATTGTCTACACCTTGTATATGAATCGCTGTTATTAGACAAGAGTTAGATTCTGCCCAAATAAGTATTAGAGATACTTCTTTCATTGCTAGGGGACTGCGAGTCCCTCCTTGATGATTGACATATGCTACTATTGTGACATTGTCTGTTTGAAACCGAATATACAATTCTCCCTTTAATAGAGGCCAAGCCTGAAGAGCTCTGAAAATAGCATGGAGTTCTAAATATTGATTGGTAACCTCGCCTATCGAGGATTCCAAACTCCTTGTGCTGTCAGAGACCCCCAAACAGCTCCCTAACCTGTGAGACTTGCATCTGTTGTGATCACAGTCCAGGTAGGACGAATAAAGGAGGCCCCTTGAACAATAAGGTGATGGTTTAACCACCAAGTCAGAGAGAGTTGAGTGTTGGGATTTAATTATATCAGTTGTGATATCTGAGTATAATCCCTGCACCATTGGAACAACATGCAAAGCTGTAGAGGTCTCATATGAAAATGAGCAAAAGAGATTGCGTCCGATGCTGCAATTATGAGACCAAAAACTTCCATGCACATAGCCACTGAAAGGAATGATAGAGACTGAAGGTTTAGAAAAGCTGAAACCAATCTCAAACTTTTTTTTCTATTAGGGATAGAGTCATGGGGGTCAATTTATTATAGTGCGAGTGGACATGATACGATGTAGCGTATCATGTCCGCTGCACATCGATAAATGCCGACAGCATACGCTTGTGAACTGCTGGTGCAATACCGCCCCCTGCAGATTTGCGGCTAATCGGCTGCTAGCAGGGGGTGTCAAGCAACCCCATCGTATTCGATCGGGTTGATTTCTGTCCGCCGCCTCAGAGCAGGCGGACAGGTTATGGAGCAGCAGTCTTTAGAGCTTGAAAAATTGACCCCATGGACACTGAATCTATCTGGAAACCTAAAAAGGTGACCTTTGTCTGAGGAATAAAAAAACTCTTTGGTAAATTGATCCTCCAACCATATCTTTGAAGAAACAACAGAAGTTGTTTTGTGTGAGATTCCGCTAAATGAAAAGATTGAGCTAGTACCAAGATATCGTCCAGATAAGGAAACACTGCAATACCCTGCTCTCTGATTACAGATAGAAGGGCACCTAGAACTCTTGAGAATATTCTTGGTGCTGTTGCAAGGCCAAACGGAAGAGTGACAAATTGGAAATGCTTGTTTAGAAAAGAGAATCTCAGTAATCGATAGTGATCTGGATGACTCTGAATGTAAATGTAAGCATCCCGTAAGTCTATTGTGGACATGAAGTGACCTTTATGAACAAAAGGCATAATAGTCCTTAAAGTCACCATCTTGAAAGTTAGGACTTACAAAATGATTTAAAGTTTTCAGATCTAAAATTGGTCTGAAAGAATTTTCCTTCTTTCGTACAATGAATAGATTTGAATAAAAACCCAATCCTTGTTCCTGCTTTGGAACTGGGACAATTACACCTGAAAGTTCTAGATCTGAAACACATTTCAGAAAGGCTTGAGCTTTTACTGGGTTTTTGGGTACATGGGTAAGAAAGAATCTTCCCAAGGGAGGTCTTATTCTGAATCCTATTCGATACCCCTGAGAAATTATATTCTGAATCCACTGATTTTGGACAGAGTCTGTCCAAACTCTTTGAAATAGCTTTAGTCTGCCCCCTACCAGAAGAACTGGCTTGAGACCCTCACTTTCATGGAGGTTTAGGGGCAGGATTTTGTTAATTATTAGGCTTGGATTTATTCCAATTTGGAGATGGTCTCCAATTAGAGCCAAAGGCCTTAGGGGAAGGAGTGGTTGTCTGTTCTCTAATCTGACGAAAGGAACGAAAACGATTGGGAGCTTTAAATTTACCCTTAGATTCCTGTCTTGGGGCAGAAAAACTCTCTTCCCTCCAGTGATAGGGGAAATAATAGAATCCAATTGAGAACGAAAATGATTCTTTACCTTGAAAAGAAAGAGATAGCAATCTTGTTTAGATACCATGTCAGCATTTCAAGATTTAAGCCATAAAGCTCTTCTAGTAAGAATAGCTAAAGACAAAGATTTAATGTTAAGTTTCACAACATCAAAAGATAGTTTTCCACATAAAATAATTCTGGGTATAAAGACAACTGCTGAGCTAAACTGTCCAACCAAAATATAGAGGCAGCAGCAACATCAGCAATAGATATAACTGGTCTAAGAATATAGCCTGTATGCAAATATGCCCTTCTAAGATAAGATTCAAGTTTTCTATCTAAAGGGTTTACAAAGAAGTGCTGTCTTCTATAGGAATGGTAGTACCTTTGGCAAGAGTGAAAATAGCCCCATCAACTTTAGGGACTGTTTCCAAAAGCCCCAAATTAGCAATAGGTAAAGGATACAATTTTTAAAACCTAGAAGAAGGAATAAAAGAAGTACCAGGCTTAGAACATTCTTTAGCAATGAAATTAGAGATCGCGTCTGGAATAGGAAATACTTTAGGAGTAATAACAATAGTCTTAAATACAGAATTTAAACGATTACTAGGTCTATCAACAGGAGTTTTAGGCTCCTCAATCCCTAAAGTAAATAATATTTCCTTAAAAAGAGGACAAATATATTTAATTTTAAACAAAAAAGAAGATTTGTCAATCTCTGTCTCTGATGTAAGATCCTCCTAATCAGAGGAACCCCCATCAGTAGAAGATACCTCAGTATGCTGTCGGTCAGTACAAAATTCACTAAATTTAAGAACATAATGCAAAACTCTTTAACATTTATCTGAAGACGGAATAGCAGACATAGCCTTCTCTATGGCTGTAGCAATAAAATATTTTATTGCTGCAGAAATGCCCTCTGCATTAGGCTGGGAATTATTAACAGTGATAGCATTTATACTCATAGAAATATTGTCAGAATGTAACAAAGTATTAAAACAATAGCCACACAATTGAGCTGAAGAAATCAGATCAGCCTTTAACAACAAACACACTTATATTTTTGTAGAAATATGTTCATGCAGCTTATGGTAACTTCTGAGGCAGGTTCAGTTTGGGACATAGTTTCAATAAAACAAAAAAAAAATGTATAAATAGTTTGCAATTTAATATCTATGCTCCTATATATAGCAGTCTTGAGAGAGTGGGAAACAGTGCTAATATATAAAAAAGGAAGCATTGAAATGTGCTGCATATAGCTTTCTAACAAAAAAAAATATGAAAACACAGGGCGATTTGGGGGTGGAGTTTTATCCCCAACATGTCAAGACATGCCTTTTTTTTTTTAAAGACATACCAAGACATACTAAGATATGTTTCAAACTCAAACAAACCTATTGTGCAGCTATAATATATAAGGAGCACTAAACAACTGACTCAAGGCATATATATAAACAATATATAACAACTTTACTTAAAAAGTGCCTAATTCATAACTGAGAGTGTCTTTGTTAAAAAAAGATACATTTTCATACTTACATTTAAGACACCCATCCACATATGGCAGACAGCCAAACCAGTACTGAAACATATCAGCAGAGGTAATGGTACAAGAGTATATTGTTGATCTATAAAGAAAGGCAGCAGATGAATCCCTGTGACCGATTTACAGAGAGCCTTATGAAAAGCTTTCCCATAGGAGAAAACATGGTATCATCAGGCAATACTCCCTTCACATCCCTCAGACAAACACTGCACTTCAATATGCTTAGAAGCGCCTTTACAGAAGAAATCAAGCACATCATGCTTCACCACCTCCTAAGGAGGCAAAGTTTTTAAAACTGAGTTATGAGTGAGGTGGGAGGTGCATTTATAGGCATTTGAGGTTTGGGAAACTTTGCCCCCTCCTGGTAGAAATGTATGTCCCATCAGTAACTAGCTTGTTGACTCTCACCACCTATATGAAAGAAATATATAATTTTTATTTTTGATCCATTAGGGTAAAGAACAAAAAAACCCAGCATAGTAACATGTCATTTCTTCTCAATAAGTCTCGCAGGACGATTGTCAACAATTGACAATATTACACATACTTTATGTTCATATGAATAACAACCTCCACCCTGGTGGAATTTTTCAAGATAATTAAGAAAAATAAAATATTCAAGCAATCTTGCACAAAGACCATATTGACCACATTAATTAAATCATGTATAGCAAGTATACTTTATATTTGTGTGGGGGTGAGAGAAAGAAAATAAAATAAAATCATAATACACATGTGCATGTGTATCCCCATATACTGTATGTATGTGTCCCTTACCTAACTACCTCTAGACTTGGATATTCATTCCTCTCTATAGCCTTCAATAGGAACTCAGACCCCCTAAATGGATATATCAACAAAATTAGTATTTTACTTTCCGACGTTATAGAGGTATCATTTTGTTCCACTATCAACTGTGCCAAAATTTTATTCTTAGCCTTCCAGTATTTTAGCTTTAAGGATCTACCTATCAGGATTATTGTATTCACAAATGTATTACTTATTTGGTTTATCCTGTCTCCAAAAAGGAAGATAATATGTTCTTCTTGCAATATTATCTTTTTTCGAGTTATCCTATTTATCCAATAATTAATCATCTTCCAAAATTTCTGAATTTTTGGGCAACTCCATAGGTAGTGTCTTAACTCTGGGGCAGGGAAGTTACATTTACAACATCTATTATTAGAGCTTTTATCCCATTTCGTTTTCACAGCAGGTGTAATGTAAGTCCTATTTATGATTTTCATATGGGATTCCCTCCACCCTGTTGCAAGTGTAGCTTTATCTGCTAATTGAAAACTCTTCTGTATGATCCTGTAGAGTCCCACTTAGTGGCAATTCTTTCCACGTTTCTTTTTCCTTGCTCAATTTTAAGAAATGTATATGGCACAGAGATGGAATAGTTTCCTTGTTTATATATATTTAGAATTGGTTCTAATATTGTCCACCGATTATTATCTATAGATTCTTTAATTCTATCGTTAAAAAAATGGCGAACTTGCAGATAAGCAAAAAATTCTTTATCAGATAAATTAAATTAGTTTTTTAGTTCCTGAAAGGTCTTACAGATAGTAAAATCTCTTTCTCTTAATTGGTCCATATAAATGAGTCCCTTAGCTTTCCAATTCTGAAACACCTTAGACTTTACTGCTAGTTCGAAATTCGGGTTTCCCTCTATTACTAAATATTTAGACCAGTTTGGGTTAGCTAGTGTAATTTTAGCCATTTTTTGCCAAGCTTTAACCACGTTTTTAAAAGTAATCATATTTTCTACGCCTGTTGGTAGTTTCCCCTTACAGTGTACTAAAGCTTTCAGTGTGTATGGTTTAACTAATTGGTTTTCTAGGGCTAGGATAATTTAATATTCACTTTCCGTTATCCAATCTATCGCTATTTTCCCCATACATACTACATTATACAGTTTGATGTCTGGGAACGACATACCTCCTTCTTTCTTAAAATATGTAATTTTACCCAATGCTAGGGCCCTCCTTTTCTTACCCCAGAAAAATTCTACACACTTATGATTAAATTCTGCTAGATCTTTTCATTTAATGAATAATGGTAAGTTTTGCAATAGATATAATATCTTGGGGAAAGAGATCATTTTAACCAGGTTGACTTTCCCAGATAGAGTTAAAGGGAATCTAGACCAATTATTAAGGTCATTAAATATCTTTCTAAAAATCTCAGGAAAATTTAATGCATACCATTTCTTAGGGTTTCTAGAGAATTTGATCCCTAAATACTTAAACTCCTCCCTAGTTTCTTTAAAGGGGCAATTTTTGCAACTATTCCTATTTTTATGTATCCAAAAGATTTCAGATTTTGGAATATTCCCCTTGTAGCCTGAGAAGGCACTAAATTTCCCTATGATTTGCGTTAAAATGGGTTGTTGTTTTTTCGGAATCTTTCAAGAAAATTAACAAGTCGTCTGCATATAACATTAGGGTGGTTTTCCTTTTCTCTAACCAAATACCCTCCAATTCTTTCCTTAACTGTACCGCCAAGGGTTCGATTGCGAGATTAAACAGATATGGGGACAAGGGGCATCCCTGTCTCATCCCCTTTTGCAGTGTAAAGTTAGGAGAAATACATCCATTTATTAATATATTTGCATTGGGGCTCTTATAAATTGTCTGTATGAGTCTGAGGAAATTGCCCACAATCCCAAATTCCTGAATGGCTTTAGACAGATGATTCCATGAAATCATGTTGAACGCCTTTTCGGCGTCTATTGTAATAATGGCAATATCCATTTTGGGTAATGTTCTATTTATATTTATTTTTTGCCAATAATGATCAATAATAAGCTGCAGTTTCCTCAGGCTCATTGTTGAGTTCCTCCCTGGCATGAAACTCACTTGATCCTTATGGATTAATGGTTCCATCATTTTTTTTAATCTATGTGCAATGATACTGGTAAGTAATTTATAATCATTGTTAAGTAATGATATTGGCCTATATGCACTTATATCCTCAGGATTTTTGTCTTTTTTAATATTAATGAAATCGAGGATGTTGTGAAAGTTTTGGATTGTAATTCCCCTTGAATAAATATTGTGTTAAATAATTTTTCTAAAGTTGGAGTTATCTCCTCTACTAACATTTTATAGAGTTTGATTGGTATTTGGTCGGGCCCTGGAGCTTTATTGGCTGCCGTTACTTTTATAGTTTTCCTTATCTCTTCCTGGGATATTGGCATGTTTAATACTTCTAAATTTTCCTTTGCTATTTTGGGTAGTCGTACTTGCTCCCAAAATTGTGCTTTCACACTTGGGGAAATATGTTCTTCTGCATACACTTTTTGGAAATATTCAAGAATATGTTTACTAATATCTTTAGTGTCTGTAAATCTTTTCTCCCCTGTCTTGATTGCTTCAATACCTTGTTTTTTCTTTTTTAGATTTTACTAAATTGGCTAAAAAATTTCCTGCTATACCAGAGTGTCTGTAAAAGAAAGCTCTAGATCTCAATTCTTTTTGTCTCATTTTTTGATTAAGCAAAATTTCTCTCTCTTTCTTTGCTCTTCTATATTTATCCCATCCAATTTCAGAGGGATCACTTATATATGCATTAAAACAGTTTCTCAAATGACTTGAGGCCTGTTGTTCTTTAATCTTAGCTTCTCGTTTTTTGCCTACCAAGTATGCCTTTATCTCCCCTCTAATCACTGCCTTAAATGTTTCCCAAAAAATCTCGCTTTTATTCTTGTAGTCCTGGTTAAACACCGAAAATTCATTCCATCTTTGTCTTAACCAACTTTTAAACTGGGTATTAGATGCTAGATATGTAGCAAAATAGAATTTGTTAAAATTTTTATACTTGAGGGTATTGACTGGTAGGTCAAGGCACAATATTGCATGATCAGACAGCACGATTTCCTTAATGTTGGTTATAATTTCTGAGCCCAATAAGTTCTCAGATACCAAAAAAAGAGTCGAACCTTGACATTGTTTTATGGCTTTGTGATTCACAATTAAACATCCTTGTGTCCGGGTTCTGTATACATTTACAAATTTTTTTAAAAAGTTTTGTTTCTTGCTTATTGTTTTTATTTAGAGCTGGTTTTAATCTATCAAGTGTTGGGTACATTACCATGTTTAAATCCCCGGCTACTATGAGGTTTTTATCACACTTATTCATTAATTTAACTTCTAAATTTTGCCAGAAATCCCTGTCCAGGCTATTTGGCCCGTATACGTTACATATAGTAAAATATATGCCGTCTATCTGAACCTGCAATATTATGTACCTTTCCTCTGGGTCCAATTCCTTTGATATAATATTATAATTTAAGGCTTTGTTAAAGAGAATCGCCACCCCTTTCTTTCTATTAATACATGGTGTTGCTATAACCTCTCCCACCCATCCCATTCTAAGATTGTCTAGTTCTTGTAATTTAAGATGGGTTTCTTGAATTAGGGCAATATCAGTACTATATTTTTTTTTAAATGTTTTAAAATATTTTTCTTTTTTTATCGGTGAAGAAATCTCTCCCACAGGAAAATTGTATATGTTCCTTCATCTTAAACTATTAACCAATAATCTCGATATTCCCAACTAGAGTGCGCACAAACACACCAAAAAGAGAAGGAAAAAAAAAAACTGCAAACTAAAAATCGTTTTTCTCACCCCATTGTTCACTAAAAACACAAACATCATCTCTCCCCAGCGGGAGTTACATATTATTATATCAGTTGTAGCAATTTTAATAACATTCTTAACTGGAGGTTCAAAAATGCAATACCTGCCAACGGTTTCCAACATACTTAATCTTAGTCGGCCTATTAAGCAATAATATCTCCTAACTTTGTGTTGCTGATTCTTTCTCAAATTTCTCATGTAACTCTTTAGCTTCTTGTAGATTATTTAAAATTGTATTCCCTTGTTCACTGAAATTTTTTATCTTGCCAAGGTAAATTATTGCCGCTTTGACTCCGCTATTTATTAGCGGAGTACATATTGGGGACATTTCTCTTCTCTTTTGTGATGTTTCCAGCGAGAAGTCTTGAAATAGCAGTATATTTTTATTGCCTTATCCAATCGGTGCTTTTAATTTAAACTGCCTCAATTCATTGAGTTTATCTTGATAATTTAAATATCTCACAATAACTGGTCTGATTTTGCTATTACCATCTGAATTTTTTTACTTGGTCCTATTCTGTGAGCTCTTTCCACTTGCACTAGGAGAAGAACCATTGGACTTTTGTGGGCTTATTTGCCTAGCAGGCATGGGAGAAAGCATACACACCTTCCGGGTGTCAGTATCCTATTATATAAAAGGCCAAGTGTGTTTGTCCGAAGCTGTCATGCGCAGTAGAGACAGCACGAGGAAAAACACACCTGACCTTACCTGACATGCTGTTGTGGCAAAAGTGGGCATGGCCAGGCGGGAGCATGGGCATGACCGGGTGTGGGCGTGGCCGGACAGGAGCATGGGCATGGCCGGTGGAAACATGGGCGTGGTCGGGGCGTGATGGGGGCGTGGCCGGGCGCAGTCGGCACAAGAGAGAGGGGAGAGAAATAGAAAGAGAGGGGGAGAGACAAAAATAGATAGGAAAGAGCTAAAGAGAGGGGGAAGAGCAGAAGAGAGGGGAAAGTGCAGAAGAGAGTGGGAAGAGAGAGCAAAGTAGAGGGGAAAGAGCAAAAGCGAGGGGAAAGAGCAAAATACAGGGAAGAGAGAGAAAAAGAGAGGGTGGAGAGAGAGAAAAAGAGAGGGGGGAGAGAGAGCAATAGAGAGAGGGAGAGAGAGAAAAAGAGAGGGGGAGAGAGAGCAATAGAGAGGGAAGAGAGAGAGCAAAAGAGAGGGATGGAGAGAGAGAGCAAAAGAGAGAGGAGAGAGACAAAAGAGAGGGGGGAGAGAGGGGGGCGAGAGAGAGCAAAAGAGAGGGGGGAGAGACAGAGCAAAAGAGAGGGATGGAGAGAGAGAGCAAAAAAAAGGAGAGACAGAGCAAAAGAGAGGGGGGAGAGAGAGCGCAAAAGAAAGGGGGGAGAGAGAGAGAGTGCATAAGAGAGGGGGAGAGAGAGAGCGCAAAAGAGAGGGGGAGAGAGAGAGCGCAAAAGATAGGGGGAGAGAGAGTGTGCAAAAGATGGGGGAGAGAGAGTGCAAAAGAGAGAACGCAAAAGAGAGGGGAAGAGAGAGAGCGTAAAAGAGAGGGGGGAGAGAGCGCAAAAGAGAGGGGGGAGAGAGAGCAAAAGAGAGGGGGGAGAGAGCGCAAAAGAGAGGGGGAGAGAGAGCAAAAGAGAGGGGGGAGAGAGAGAGCAAAAGAGAGGGGAGAGAGAGAGCAAAAGAGAGGGGGGAGAGAGAGAGCAAAAGAGAGGTGGAGCGAGAGAGAGCGCAAAAGAGAGGGGGAGAGAGCAAAAAAGAGAGGGGGAGAGAGAGAGCAATGGGTGGGACTGCTGTACTGCAAAAAATGGCCCGTGTGAACGGGTTTTAGGACTAGTGCTTTAATAAAAGAGATACGGAGGCTTTGGTGGACTCTGGCAGTGCCTTAACTCTAGTGTCAGGAGATTTAGTGGAACAATCACAGTTTCAAAAAAATAAGACAATAGGGGTACGGTGTATTCATGGGTGCACTGTTACTTATCCTACTGCTGATATAAGTGTCTCTGTACTTGGGAAATTAATACATATAACTGCTATAGTGGTACCTAGCCCTATCCCTTGGTTATAGGAAGAAACTTTCCAGAGTTTCACACCCTAATACAGTCTCAAGTTACGGTTAAACAGGGTGAGTCAGAGGTTGAAACAGAGGATAGGAGTCTACATGAAGTTTTCCCTTTCATTCGCACTGATTAGTATGCATCCAATACCAAAAGGAGTAAATCTAGAAGAGAGCACAGGAAGAGTAAATAGAGATTTAATAAAGCCCTTAATGAAGTGTTGTTAAATGAGCAGGGAAAACGTAGTAAGAAAGGTGTGGCAACTCAGTGCACAGAATCTGAAATAGATCAGGAAAGTGAAATTGCTGAAAATGTTCCCTGTGAACTAGACATTATTAGCAGTAGCTTTGGGCGAGAACAAGCTAATGATCCCTTGCTCCACCATACAAGGAGCAGGGTAGTAGAGGTTAATGTGGCACCTGTAGAAGGTCAAACAAAAAGTGTATACCTCTATTTTATGGTTAAAATGACCTTCTCTACCGAGTAATATCAGAGGAAGGCCAAGAGATAGAACAGCTAGTTGTGCCTTCCACTCATACTAGGAAGGTGTTAGATTTTGCCCATTCACACCTTTTGGGTGGACATCTGGGGGTAGAAAAAACTCAGGAAAGGGTCCTGAGGAGGTTCTTTTGGCCAGGGGTTTACGAAGAAATAAAGAGATATTATGCTTCCTGCCCAGAGTGCCAACTGTCATCCTCAAAACCCAAGTTTAGGGCTCCACTTATACCCCTCCCAATTATTGATGTACCATTTAATAAGATTGGGATGGACTTGGTAGGCCCATTAGAGAAATCAGCTCGTGGTCACCAATACGTTCTTGTTATTGTCGATTATGCAACTCGATACCCTGAGGCCATTCCGCTACGTAAGGCTAATGCTAAAAATATAGCTAAAGAATTGGTGCAACTATTTCCACCGGTTGGGATCCCAAAGGAAATTTTAACTGACCAAGGTATTCCTTTTGTTTCCTGTCTCATGAAAGAGTTATGCCAATTATTCAAAATACAGGCCTTGAAAACCTCTGTATATCACCCACAGACAGATGGGCTAGTAGAGAGGTTTAACCACACTTAAGGGGATGTTAAGGAAAGTTGTTAGTAGAGATGGGAAGGATTGTGATCAACTGCTTCCTTACTTATTGTTTGCAGTCCGTAAAATTCCCCAGAGCTCAACTGGTTTTTCTCCTTTTGAACTTTTGTATGGTCGACATCCGAGAGGTATGTTGGACATACTAAAGAAAACTTGGGAGGAACAGGGAGTACCAGGTACTAATGTATATGTACATATAGAGAAAATGCAGGAGCGAATGGCTGTTTTTCCCCTGGTTCGCCAATATATGGGAAAAGCTTAGGATGCTCAAAAATGTTATTATGATAAGAGTGCTACTGTAAGGCAATTTAAACAGGGTGACAGGGTAATGGTTTTGGTTCCTACAGCTGAGAGTAAGCTTTTGGCTCGCTGGCAGGGACCTTATGAAATTATAGAAAAGGTAAGCCCTGTGAATTATAAAGTTAGTCAGCCTGACCGTCGTAGGAAAGAGCAAATATTCCACATAAATCTTAAGCCATGGAGGGATAGAGAAGCATTTGTAGCCCAGTTAGATAATACCGGGGCTGAGCCTCAAATCTCAGAACAAGTAGTAACTATTTCCACAAAGCTAACACCTGAACAAGTAAAGGGAGTTAAGAAAATGGTGGAGAGGAATAAGCATGTTTTCTCGCCTATGCCAGGCAGAACACAAGAAATTGCCCATGATATTATTACTGAGCCTGGAGTAACCCTTAAATTAAAACCATACAGGATTCCTGAGGCAAAAAGGAAGGCTGTACGAGCAGAGGTTAGGAAAATGCTTGAATTAGATGTGATAGAAGAATTACATAGTAATTGGTCTAGCCCAATTGTTTTAGTACCTAAACCGGATGGTTCTATCCGATTTTGTAATGATTCTAGG
Organism: Bombina bombina; assembly: GCF_027579735.1. Classification (NCBI taxonomy): domain Eukaryota; kingdom Metazoa; phylum Chordata; class Amphibia; order Anura; family Bombinatoridae; genus Bombina; species Bombina bombina. Next base: position 111,274 of record NW_026512438.1, on the reverse strand, counting down.
AAATTAAATGAAGTGTCAAAGTTTGATGCCTACCTGATGCCACGGGTTGATGAACTGGTAGAGAGGCTAGCTAAAACCAGATTTCTTTCCACATTGGATTTTAAAAAAGGAAATTTATGCTTACCTGGACTCGTCGTATCGTAGAAGAAATTAATTTATCAGGTAAGCATAAATTTCCTTTTCTTCTACAAGATACGACGAGTCCACAAATTTCATCCTTACTTGTGGGATATTAACCTCCTGCTAACAGGAAGTGGCAAAGAGCACCACAGCAGAGATGTATATATAGCTCCTCCCTTCCCTCCACCCCCAGTCATTTGACCGAAGGTTTAAGAGGAGAAAGGAAAAGCTAAAGGTGCAGAGGTGACTGAAGTTGAACAAAAAAATATAATCTGGCTGAAAAATGACAGGGAGGGCCATGGACTCATCGTATTGTAGAAGAAATTAATTTATCAGGTAAGCATAAATTTCCTTTTCTTCTACAAGATACGACGAGTCCACGGATTTCATCCTTACTTGTGGGATACAATACCAAAGCTACAGGACACGGATGAAACGGGAGGGACAAGTCAGAGACCTAAACGGAAGGCACCACTGCTTGAAGAAACTTTCTCCCAAAAACAACCTTTCTCCCAAAAACAGCCTCAGAAGAAGCAAAAGTATCAAATTTGTAAAATTTAGAAAAAGTGTGAAGAGACGACCAAGTCGCAGCCTTGCAAATCTGTTCAACAGAAGCATCGTTTTTAAAGGCCCATGTGGAAGCCACAGCCCTGGTAGAATGAACTGTAATTCTTTCAGGAGGCTGCTGTCCAGCAGTCTCATATGCCAGGCGGATGATACTCTTCAGCCAAAAAGAAAGAGAGGTAGCCGTAGCTTTCTGACCCCTACGCTTTCCAGAATAAACAAGGAATAATGAAGATGATTGACAGAAAACCTTAGTCGCCTGTAAGTAAAACTTCAAGACGCTCCTTCTTAGAAGAAGGATTAGGACACAAGGAAAGAACTACAATTTCCTGATTAATATTCCTATTTGAAACAACCTTAGGAAGAAATCCAGGTTTGGTACGCAAAACCACCTTATCAGAATGAAATATAAGATAAGGCGAATCACATTGTAAGGCTACACAATTAAATATACAGATTCAATTGGGCCAAAAATTATTGCACCCTATAAGCAAAGGGTGAATTTAACCTCTAAAAGACATTTTATAGCAAATAATATATTTTAAGTGAAAAAATGACCCCTGCACCTCCTGTGGCACCTACCTGCCCCAGGGTAGTGCAAAATGACTCTACAACGATCCGGTGAACAGAACACAAGTTTAGGCCCCATCGGAGCTAATGCCTGCTGCCTTCTCAGTCAGAGTAAACTGAGCGTCTGAGCGCGCGAAATAGGCCCCGCCCATCATGGACATCGTCCTAAGAGTCTGATTAACCGTATGGGAAGCAGTTTGAAAACAAGCCATGTGGTCCCTTTACAAACTTTAATAAAACTTGCAGCCCTACTGACTTTCTCATGTTAATAACATCTAAAATGTCCAGCTGCCTCTCCAAGTGTCAAGCCCATACCGTGTTAATATTGCTTCTATATGTCCCAGCAATATGAATAAACATAGGATTTTCAGTAACACCCTCAGTGCCTAGGTCTACTGCTTACCCCTTCCCTTGCAGGGAAAAAAAGTCTCCTCAGAATAAAAGGACTGAACATACCTCAATGCTGCTTGTAGCATGACACCGTTCTCCACACTGAAGATTTCTCTTGTACTACCTTCAGAAGCTCTGTGGGAACCAACATGGATCTTAGTTACATTTGCTAAGATCATCAACCTCAGGGCAGCAATCTTCTTCATTTCAAATCTTAAGTGCTTAGCAATTAAGTGGGCTATGGAGACTCTAAAGTATTATTTGCTGGGAAGGCGCTTCACCCTTGTCACTGACCATGTTTCGTTAAAATGGATGCACAGCAACAAAGATAGAAACTCACGAGTCACTAGATGGTTTTTGTCCTTGCAACCACACTTTTGTAGTGAAGCACAGAGCTGGTTTGCTCCATGGTAACGCTGATGCACTGTCTCATGTGAATGGGCTTCTTGCAGCAGTTGCTTCACACACTGGTGTTGCACTGGGGAGGGGGATGTGTGTATATTATCAGAAAGGTCACTTTTTCCCCTCTAACAAAGTGTTAATTTGTTAGCAGCTCACCACAGCTGATTCTGGTTAAATCATTTGGATCCTTTATAAGCAGTTCTGTAGAGGAAATCAGTGTCTCATTGTGCAGGCTACTCCAGAGAGGGAGGAACTGAGACCTTGCTGTGTGTCTGAATGTATAGATGGCAGAAACAAGAGACTGGTGAGCAAACATTGTTCTTTTCTGCTTTATTTGATTTGTTTTGTTAACTGGAACCAGCTTAGCTGCCCAGTACTGGTTAGTAAGGAAATATTGCATGTATAATTAGTCTCCTAAAGAGGAGTAGGGTTTTGTTTGTTTTATCTTTGATTTAAAGGAGAAGTACACCCCATGTTTAAAACTGCTGATAAAAGTAAAACAGCCTACAAACTATATTTCGTGCTGAAGTGACTATTCCTGCAAGGGCTTTGCCACAATATATATATATAAATGTACATTGGAGCCCTTTGCAAAATACCATAAGAGAATATGTGCCAAGTATTTTTAAATAGATATTACTATATATACAATTGTAATCAAAATTATTCAATTGCAAATCAGGTTTATTGTCAAAATTTACAGCAATGAACAAATTAAAGGGCCATAATACCCAAATGTTTAAACACTTGAAAGTGATGCAGCATAGCTGTAAAAAGCTGATTAGAAAATATCACCTGAACATCTCTATGTAAAAAAGAAAGATATTTTACCTCAAAAGTTCCTCAGTAGCCACCTCCTGTGTCTGTCCCTGGACAACTGAAAGGATGAGCTTTGTGCACTCTCAAATTATTTCACCAATCAGGTAAAGGAAGCTTACTATGAAATCTCATGAGAGTTAAGTCAAATCTCATGAGATCACAGTAAGAGTTCATGACCTCAGCACTGCTGATGCTGATTGGCTGCTGTTCATTTCTTCATTTTTTTAATTTTTTTACCTGCAGCTGGGAGCAGCTGAGTATAACTTTTTACACAGAACTTACTCTGGTAAGCTGAGGAAATTGTGAGGTAAAACATCTTCCTTTTTTACATAGAGATGCTCAGGTGATATTTTCCTGTCAGCTTTTTACAGTTATACTGCATCAGTTTCAAGTGATTTAGCATATGAGTATTATGTCCCTTTAAACGAAAGCAATTGACATATCTCAACACAATGAATGCTTCAAGTGGTTTCCCCAAATTCAACTGAAAACACAACTTTTAATGAATTCTGCAGTCTCAAAATTATTCAACCCCCTGAATAGAATCCCTCACAACAGCACAAATATGCAAAACAGGTGTTGTCTCAAGCACACCTGATGCAACTAATCAAGGGCTTCATTAGTTCAACCAGGTGTGCTTGAGCTAAAACATGAAATACCTGAACTCGCTAGTAGTTTGTTGAGTGTAAAGTTTTACTGCATGTTAGAAATATGGCTAAGTCAAAAGAATGGTTCAAAAAGTTAAAATAAGAGATAATCGCCCTTCAGAAACAAGGAACAGGATGCAAAAAGATAGAGAAGGCACTGAATGTTCCTAGAGACACCATTGGAAAGATAGTTTGCAAGTTCAAAGTTAAAGGAACAGTGGTTAAACTGCAGGACAGAAAAGGGAAGCTATCAATGGCTGCAAACAGATTTCTGAGAAGGCAAGTTGAGAAAAACCATTGAGTGACTGCAAAAGACCTGCAGCAAGACTTGGTGGCAACAGGCATTGAGGTTTCAGTTTGCACAGTAAGGTGCATGCTAAACTCAGAAGGTTTCCATGCTAGAACTCCAAGACGTACACCACTACTGACCCAAAAGCACAAGAAAAGTTGGCTCCAGTATGCTCAAAATCATATAAATAAGCCACAGAAGTTATGGGATTCTGTTCTGTGGAGCGATGGATCAGCGGTATGTCTGTAGGAAGAATAGTGAATCATATGCTGAAAAGAACACTCTGCCTTGAGTTAAGCATGGTGTTGGCTCGGTGATGCTCTGGGGCTGCTTTGCATCCTCTGGAACTGGAAACCTGCAGCATGTGTAAGGCAAGATGGATTAATTGAAGTATCAGGAAATCCTGGGAGAAAATGTCATGCCGTCTGTGAGGAAGCTGATGCTTGGGCGTCATTGGACCTTCCAACAGAACAACGATCCCAAGGATACCTTAAATTCCACTAAGACTTGGTTGCAGAAGTAGTCCTGGAAGATTCTACAGTGGCCATCAGTCACCTAACTTGAACCCCATAGAAAATCTCTGGTGGAATTTGAAGAAGGCATTTGCAGCACGCAAACACAAGAATACTACTGAACTGGAGGCCATTGCTCATGAGGAATGGCATAAGATTCCTCAGGAACGCTGCCAGAAGCTGGTGTGTGGCTATGCGTCTCGTTTGCAGCAGGTCATAACAGCAAAAGGGTACTCAACTAAGTACTAAAGATGCTTGCCATGAAGGGTTAAATAATTTTGAGACAGCAGAATTCATTAAAAGTTGCATTTTTAGTTGAATTTGGGGAAACCACTTGTAGCATTTGTTGTGTTGAGCTATTTCAATTGCTTTTGTTTGATTTGTTCATTGCAAACAGCTGAAAGTCTATACATTTTTTCAGTAAACCTGATTTGCAATGAGGGTTGAATAATTTTTTTTTTCGGCATATGGATTAACAATAAATCTGTTTTATTTGATGTAGCAGATTAACAATTTATAATCTAAAATATGAGTAGAACAGAACATATGCTGTTGTGATTTTAATGTTCTTAATAATTACGAGTGTCAGGGTATTTCAGAAAAATCCAGCAGATGTATTTATTTTATATTCAATAATCAAACTCAGTACACCTCTGTACAGTGCACATGTTTATTATCACTAAAATTTAATTTACAGAGCAAACAGAAGGCTTTGCATATATAGCAAAATGCATTTTTTTGCAACAGTATCAGTAATAAATTTAAACTGTCTAGTAACGGAGAAACATTTTCCCTTTTTTTTTAATGGATTTACACAGTTTATTTTGTATAAATCTGTTATTTTGATTGTACTTAAATTATTTTTGTAATAATTGGTGTACAATAAGTAAATGTACTTTACTTTTAAAAGGAAAATTTGACTTCAATTCACTTCCTTTTTTTTTTAAATAATGTTTTTATTGAGGTCATAAACATCAATCATAATACAGAAGTAAGACATATTTAGGTATTCCTTTTCATGTAACAAAGTATGCAGAGACCAAGGTAACTTATATCTTACTACTAGTTTCTCCATGGCTCCTCAAAGGAGGTCCACTCACATAATGAACCTCAGATTTTTTCTATTTCAACACTCTTTTAACAAGTGGAACAAATAAAGCAAACGATTGGACAAACAATAACATTACAAACAATCTCTGGTAGCAGCTTATAGGCATGAAATGTCCAATGACAAACTATAGGAGCTGTAAAGACTAGTTCCTCCGGAGTAAATAAGAAACAGCATTGTGGTATATGGGTTTTACACTGTAGTTTTATCAGAGGACAGGAAAGAGATAGCGAGAAAGAAGGAGGAATAAGGGAACAAGTTAACCAGAAGTGTGGGGGGGGAAACGAGGGAAGGGGGGGGCAGCAAGTCAATAGGCACCCGTCAAGCCACAGCCAGCACATTTTGCGGTAGAGCATCCCAGCTGGACCAAATGCTAGAGTGTAGGTCAATGAGCCCTCTATTCATGTACACCGCTTCCTCCATTGACCGCACAATAGAGAGGATCTCCACAACTTTCCTAATCTGGGGTGCATGGGGCTGTTTCCAGTGCCTGGCAATAGCAAGCTTGGTGGCCATCAGCAGGTACACAAACAAATGTTTTAGCGGTTTGGGGAGTTTGGGGAAATTAAGGTGGAGTAGGTAAGTCTCTGGGCCCCTATCTGTCGGAAGGGCAAGAAGTCCTCCTAAGGCTAAGACTCTGGTCCAGAGTTTCTGGATTTCAGGGCAGCCCCACCAAATATGTAAGTCGTCTCCTTTTTGATTACATCCTCTCCAACACCTATCAGAGGCACCCGTATAGAATCTGCTCAGCCGATTAGGCACCCAGTGCCACCTCGTCAGAAGTTTATAAAAGAGTTCGAAGAGAGTAACACTGTGTATGGCCTGTCTTGTGTGTGCTATAGGTCTCATCCATTCCTGGCAATCAAAAACCTTACCAAAGTCCCTCTCCCAGGCTAAAATGTTGTGTGTCTTCTGAAGTACCGGGAGGTCTTGTAAGCACTGGTAGTGGACTGTCAAAGGGCGATGTCCCTGTGTACCTATCTGGTATCTAGATTCCCATAGTGTAAGTTTGCGTGGGGCAGCTTTAAAGAAGCCCCAGCTATGTAATAGTGACCTAAAGCGTGTGACCTCAAAGTGCATTTTACGCGGGATAGAAAAGTGCGTAATAAGCTTGGGTCCTGTAGCCCAGGCTTTGTCGATATACATATCTTTAATGGTCTCAATAGAGACAGCAGACCAGCCAGAAGCATGGGAGTCAGGAAGCCCCTTTAGGAGCCCTCGGATACTGTGGATCGGAGAAGGGTGGGGGGCCACTCTGGGAGAGTGACGCAGTTGATACCAGAGACCTAGGCAATGTCTTATGATAGGGTTACTGGTAAGGGAAAGGGGTTTACAGTGTTGCGGAATCCACACTAAGTCACGAAGTAGTACATCATAGGGCAGCGAGGCCTGCTCAATCTCATACCATCTGGGGCACTCCTCATTAGGGCCCCAGCTCAAGATGTGTGTTAGCATGGCAGCCTCGTAGTACATCCTAAGATTTGGGAGGCTAAGCCCTCCTTTATCTATCGGGGCCTGTAGGATCTTTCTTGCGACTCTGGGATGAGTGTCAGCCCAAACATATTTATTTAGGAGTGATTGGAAAGTATCTAGATAGGTAGCAGGGAGCTTGAGGGGAAGGCACCTAAACAGGTATGTAAGTCTTGGGAGAATCATCATTTTGAAGGCAGAGATCCTGCCCATCCAGGAGACCTCTCTATATCTAGGCAGTAGAAGCAACCGTCTAAAGTCTCGCAGGAACTGGTCATAATTCGTTGTTATTACCTCTTTAAGATCATGGGATAGGAAAACTCCAAGGTGTCGTAAGCCCCTCGGGTTCCAATTAAAATTATAGGAGTCTCGGAGGCCCTGTAGTTGGGTAGCCGGAATGTGTATCGGGTAAGCCTCTGTTTTAGACACGTTCAGCTTATAGAACGACAGTGTACCAAAGAGTTCAAACAGATTTAGTAAGTGTTGGAGTGACCTAGTGGGATCAGAGAGGAATACCGTTAGGTCGTCAGCGAAAAGGCTAAGCTTCTGATTCGTCCCTTGGACGTAAATACCCTTGATATCTCTGCTTGTGCGGATGGCCTCAGCCAACTGCTCAATGGCCAGGACAAAAAGGAGGGGGGACAGGGGGCATCCCTGTCGGGTACCGTTTCTGAGTGCAAAGGGTTCAGAGCAGAACCCCAAGCCTCTCACCCTGGCCGTCGGGTTAGAGTATAAGGCCCCCACTGCTCTGCAAAAGGTCTCAGGAAGACCCGCCGTTTTAAGGACCGCCATCAGATATTCCCATCTCACCCTGTCAAACGCCTTCTCTGCATCAAACAACAGGGCGAGAAGGGGTACCGTTGCTCTATTAGCCTCCGCAAACACATTGAGAAGGCGGCGTGTGCTATCTGTGCCCTGTCTGTTTAGGACAAAGCCCACTTGATCTCTGTGAATGAGCTTGGGGAGTAGTCTACCTAGTCTAATGGCCAGGATTTTAGAGAAGATCTTAATATCAAGATTTATGAGTGAGATTGGGCGATAGCTTTGGCAGACCGTCGGGTCCTTTCCCTCTTTTGGAATGGTCAATATAGAGGCCTCCAGGAATTCCTGAGGTAGGGAGCCCGACTGTAGGATTTCAGTATATAGTCGCTGTAAGTAGGGTATAAGTAGGGGGGCATAGGATTTGAAAAAGAAGGGAGTAAAGCCGTCTGGGACAGGGGCCTTATGTAGCTTAAGGCATTTAATGGCTTCTTTTATTTCTTGGGTGGAGATAGGGAGGGCTAAACCATCTGCCTCAACGGCCTCTAACTTAGGAAGGCAAAGGGAGGAGAGAAAGCCCTGAATAGCCTGGGAATCTGCTTTATGGGTAGAGGTACCAGAGTCTAGATTATATAATTCGCTATAGTAGGACATGAAAGCCCTACCAATGTCCCGGGGGGCATGGAATACTTCCCCTGAGTAGCAGATCTTTTGAATCCGCGTAGCCTTAGTTCTGGCTCTAAGTTTACTGGCCAAAAGTCTATCTGCTTTATTACCTTGATAGTAAAAAAGCTTCCTAAAGTGGAGAAGAGATTCTTGTGTCCTAATTATCTCCTTAGATGTAATTTCTGATCTAATTTGGCCTATACGTTTGGCCAACGTCGGGTCAGGGTGCCGCTTATTCAGTAGTTCTAAGGGCCTAAGTTCCCCGAAGAGCTTAGCTAATGTAGCCCCTCTTTCTCGGCGAAGTTAAGAAGCCCGTTTAAGAAAAATCCCTCTAAGGTAAGCCTTGAGAGTGGCCCAGAGTATAGTGTCGCTAGTTTGTTTGGTATCTTTAAGCTGCAAGAAATCTTGTATGTCCGTTTCGGTTTGTTGGGACCAAGGGTTTTTAATCAGAGAGTCAGCCAAGCGCCAGGATCTTCTACTACCCTCAGGTGGTAACGGGTTCATAGTGGCAATTACCATGTCATGATCTGACCAAGGACATATCACTATCTTAGCCAAGCGCAACCTGTCTAGGGTCCAAGAATCTGAGAATAAATAATCTATACGCGAGTATGAGTGATGTGCATTAGAGTAATATGTGTAGTCCCTCTCCGTTGTGTGTAAACATCTCCAAATATCAAAATAATTGTGTTCCATCATCAGACTGCGAAATCTCCTGGATGGTAGGCCCACCTTTTTGTCCGGGTCTACATCTCTGTGAGAGCGTCTATTTATCGTGTGATCCCATGTGGTATTGAAGTCACCTCCCAAGATTACAGATCCTCTCTTTAGCTGATCTACCTTCTCCAGCAGTTTCTTCAGGAATGAAGACTGTTGGGTATTAGGGGCGTAGGTATTGACAAGCGTAAACAAGGAGTCATTCAAAGAACACACAACTATTAAAAATCTACCATCAGGGTCTCTTTCTATCATTAAGGGAGTGTATTTAATGTCTTGTCTGACAAGTATAGCTACACCTCTTTTTTTGCTTGTGTATGAAGCAGTCTCACATACTGGGTATAGGGTGGATCTGAGAGTTTGGGGGGACAAGGGAGTCCAGTGGGTCTCCTGTATGTAAGCAATCCCTACTTTATGTTTTTTAAGATGTCTTACCAGTAGGCTTCGTTTGGTAGGCGAATTTAACCCCTTGGCATTGAGGGTGGAGAATGTCAGCTCAGTCATGGGGGCTCTGCTGAAGCAAAAAGGTGGAGTCCCATTTGTAGACCTGCTGCGGGGAAGAGAGAAGGGGGGGGATCAGGGAAGAAAGGAAGAGACAAAAGAGACAGAAATGAAAGGAAAAAAAAGTAATATTTGGCTGTTTCTTGCAGTGTGGGAATAGGATAAATCCATTAGCGCGTATAAGCACTATCCTTGGCTTCTCTAAGATCTCCATAAATGGAAGTCTAGAGTAACTCTACTATATGCACTATCTCAGCACCTATAAAGTGGGGGGGGGGGTGAAGGGTATATGAGGGGCCACATCAAAAGAAGGGTGAGTACTTGGGTCAGAGGGCTTAATCAAGTTCAGGGGGGTAGGAGGTTAATTTTTACATGTTGTGACTATCCGGGCTTGTCAGGATCATGACTCAATCTCCTAAGTTTTAAGTCTAACTGGACTACGGGACCAAATGCAAATGCAGGGGAAGGGCAAGGTGCCAAAACCTGGTCTCAAGGTCCAGCGCCAGTAGGTGAAAGGAGGGAATATCGTTAGGGGACTTAGCAAAGGTAGCGTAGGAGCTGTATTAATCTGCATGAGTTCTTCTCCTAATCTTTAGCCCCAACTTAATACCCTCATTGGGTAGAGTGAATGTATAGAGGGTCTTGTGGACCAGGAGAAGAGTGAGGGGTGGATTCATAATGACAAATTAGAAACACATTTACCCATGAATAAGGCATAACATTACAAACTCAAAGCTGGACCTAAAAACTAAAAAATCTGTAAGGGATAAGCATTTAACATTACAATATACATAATGATAATATCAAGTCCTCTGCATCCTCCCCTTTGGGTGCATACACATTCTAGTCCCATTAAATGAATATGTCCATATATGTCTGGCCCCTAAATGCTAGGGAAAAAAAAGTTGTTAAACAATAGACTGTAAACATTCATAAACATCAAGTAACATAGCAAACAATCAAACAAGGGGCAAATCAGCCACAAAACTTCTCCTAATCTAAGGAGAGTTAAATGCAAAGGATACTGTAGATAGGTGAACAGTCAACTTTGTAAAAATCCTGAACTTAGGGTCTGTCCCACCTTCTCTGGGACTTATTCATACTCTCTAGATGGATACCAGATATTGATCATCCCCGATCATGGGGGGTTGCGCCTGGAGTCAGACTGTGATCTAGGAGGCTGTGTAGGTCTGCAAGGCAGAGGCTTCCATTCCGGGGCCCCAGCTCTAAGGGGAGGCGGTCTTGAAGAAGGAGGCTCTTGGCCCTCTCTAGGCTCCCGGGAGGAGGCCCCATTTTCCCAGCAGAAGCCGAGCATCTTCGGGTGTGTTCATTGTGAACTGATGATTATCTTTGGTCACAAGTAGTTTGACTGGGAAGCCCCACCGGTACCTAATGTCATGGGCACGAAGAATTTTGGTGTAGTCCGCAAATTTTCTTCGCAAGTAAAGTGTGTGTGCTGAGAGGTCTGGGAATATTTGGATTTGTTCAAATTTTTCAGGAAGAGTTTTAGACCCCATGTCCACGTTGATAAGGTGGTTCTTAAATGTGAAGTAGTGTAATCTGGTTAAAACATCCCTCGGTTTATCTGAGGCTAGTGAGCGCGGGCACGGCACTCTGTGTGCCCTGTCCATCAATAGGTCAGATTCTTTAGCCTCTGGGATCATCACCTTGAAAAGCTCCTTCAGATAATTTTCCAAATCCTGGGGGGAGATAGATTCCAGGACTCCCCGAATTTGCAGGTTATTTCTCCTGGACCTGTCTTCTTGGTCCGCAAGTTTAGCTTCTAGGGAAGAAATGTATGAGGCCAGATTTTCAGAATAAGTTAGGAGGTTAGCATGGTCAGTGATTAGGTCCTCTTGCTTACGCTCCAGAGCATCGGTCCTGTCACCTATTAAGGCTATGTCTCTCTTTAGGTCTGCATGGGATTTCTCAAATTTCTTAGACAAGGACTCATGATGTCCCGCTAGTAAAGATGTAATAGTATCGATTAAGGGTGCAGAGTCCTCAGGGGGTAGCCTGTTTTTACTGCGCACATTTCCCAAAGCAGACCCCAGCAGGGACTCATATGTGGAATAGGAGTCTGACATGTCATCCTCTGAGGGGTCCTGCTGCATCGAAGGAGCTGGCTGGAAGTGATCTAAGACTGTCTTTTTATGAGGCTTTTGGGATTTTGATTTTCGTCTCTGTGGTTGAGACATGTTGTGGCTCTCTTGACGGTCTAGATCTGCTGAAGGGTATGATTATATTTGAGGCACTATTTTAACTATGCGTATCTCCTGTTTCTTTCTTTTGAGGAAAACCTTCTCCTCCCCAGGATAAGGAAATATAGCTGGTCCCTCTAGAAGAGTATCTTGCTTGTAACCCAAGTAAGTTTCTGATCCCCTAAGTGGGCATGCGTGATATGTAGGCCCCCCTTCAACCTCACATCTCTTAGGCAATCATCACGAGGTTACAGGGCTCAGTCCCAGTCTGTGGCCCACTCTCCAGGGGAGTTGTCTCCTGTTGACAAAGCTGGAAAAAGGGGTTTGGATATGACCCACCTGTGGCAGCAGGTGGGAAAGGGAGGAGAGTGGGTTCCAGTTACAGGGTGCAGGGTATAAGGCACAAGGTGCAGGGCAGGGGCTCCACTTGTAATTTAACTGAGGCCTTGTGTCAGGGTTATTCAGGCTTATAGGCGGCAGAGTGTTGTCACACTAAATAAACTTTGATCTCTGAGAGGTAGTGTGCCTCCCTGTCCCCAAGGCTGTAAGTGCAAAGTATGCTATGGGGGGTGCTTCTGGTGGAGAATTAGCTGACTCGAAAGACTTTGCACCTGTCTAGTTGGTGAGGGTATCACTGGGGCCAGTGGGTATAGTTATTTACAGCAGGAGGAATGTCTTGTGTGATAAAGTCAGTATAGGCCCAGTAGCCACGAAGGTATACCCTCAAGGGACTTAAAATTTTTAGGCCTTTGTAGGTGTGTCAGTTCGGCTGGATGTGGCTGTGTCTCTATGCCTAATAATAACAAGGTTCCTAGGGAAGTAGGTAGGGTCTAAGTGCTGAGTATGGGAAGGCCTGTAAGCCGGCTCCCCTGCTGGGCCCCTCTTACCTCGAGGCATAGACTGGAGCCTCCGTTTCATGTGGTGAAGCTGAGGTCTGGTTCTCCTTGTGCTCCGGCATATACCAGAGGCAGCTGGCAGGTCACAAGTTGAGTAGTGTGACCCTCTCTTCTCCACAGGCAAGGATGGTTAGCTTCCCGAGGGGTTTAAGCGTGGTGCTGGGAGAGAGAGAGGCCCCAAGCAATATGGCGGTTCTTCGCGCCAAATCACAGGGGGACCGCGATGTGCCGATATATCGAGCTGGCGTGAAGAGCTTGTCAGCAGGAGGGTAAGCTTGACCTCGTAGATCCTAGTGGCTGTTGGTCCCTATGTCTGCCAGTGCAGTGCTGTCCTCCAAGCTAGTGCCGCTGTGGAACTGGGGCCCCTCCTCAGGCACCGCCGGGCCAGAGTGTAGCGTAAAGTCTCTGAGGTAAACTGTGGTGTGTTTGGCCCCTTAGGCTAGCTGTGTGTACCAAGGCTCCTGCTCCGGAGCGGATCCCCGACCCTCCGGAGCAAGTGTGAGCCGCTTCTAGCCAGTCAAGTCCGGTCCGGTCCAGGCCAAAAAACGGACACTATTATTGCACCTAGGTGGGTACCCTAATTAGTGTAGGGCTATTCTTATGGGATCTAAGGAGTAAGTTTGCCTTCTGATGGCAAAATATGTATGGGAAATCACACTTTTATTGCCTAAAAGCAAGGAGCTCTCTATCTGTGCGTCTGCTCCAGTTGACGGTTAGCTCCGCCCCCGAGGGTTGAATAATTTTGATTGCAACTATATCTGTATATACCTATAGCTATATATGTTAGAAATATTTATTTATGAATAAATAGAACATTCTTCTATATTATGAGCATTGGAATGTGAAATATTCATAATTTATGTTGGATTTAGTTCACTGGATCGGATTAGCTCATGCGTATGGGTGTTACATTTTTTTCAGTTTGCACACTCCATGAAGGTCTATTGGGAAAATACATTAACACGGTTGAACTCTTTATAGACATAGGGTTTCGCTTGTGCGCAAGCTTTTTACTTTCAACTTGTAATATGAGCTCTAAAAAGTTACGCTAAATAGAGCTCCAGTCATAATATAGCCTTTAATTGGCAAAAAATCGAAGAAAGAAAATATAAGTACATTAAAAATTAGACATGTGCACGGCTAAAAAATTCGGTTCGTTTTCGGTTCGGATCGATTCGGGCTTTTCGAATTTCGGTTCGGATCGAATCGAATTCGGCAAAATTTGAATGAATTAGTTTCGGATTTATTCGGATTCGAATAAATTCGTTTCGGATTTATTCGGATTCGAATAATTTCGGCTGAATTCGGTTCTATTCGGTTCCGAAATTCGGTATGTTTTAGTACACTAACACCCATTTAGTACACTAAGTCACGAACACCCATAAACTACCTATGAACCACTAAACCGAGGCCCCCCCACATCGCAAACCCTATAATAACATTATTTAACCCCTAATCTGCCGACCGGATATCGCCGCAACCTACATTATCCCTATGAACCCCTAATCTGCTGTCCCTAACATCGCCGACCCCTACATTATAGTTATTAACCCCTAATCTGCCCCCCCCAACGTCGCCGCAATCTAACTACAAGTATTAACCCCTAATCTGCCGACCGGATATCGCCGCCACCTACATTATAGCTATTAACCCCTAATCTGATGTCCCTAACATCGCCGACCGCTACATTATAGTTATTAACCCCTAATCTGCCCCCCCAATGTCGCCGCAATCTAACTACAAGTATTAACCCCTAATCTGCCGACCTGATATCGCTGCAACCTAAAATTATAGCTATTAACCCCTAATCTGCTGTCCCTAACATCGCTGACCCCTACATTATAGTTATTAACCCCTAATCTGCCCCCCCCAACGTCACCGCAATCTAACTACAAGTATTAACCCCTAATCTGCCGACCGGAAATCGCCGCCACTATAATAAATTTATTAACCCCTAAACCGCCGCACTCCCGCCTCGCAAACACTATAATACATTTTATTAACCCCTAATCTGCCCTCCCTAACATCGCCGCCACCTACCTACAATTATTAACCCCTAATCTCCCGCCCCCAACGTCACCGCTACTATAATAAGGTTATTAACCCCTAAACCTAAGTCTAACCCTAACCCTAACACCCCCTAATTTAAATAAAACGAAATAAATTTACTATAGTTAAATAAATGAATCCTATTTAAAACTAAATACTTACCTGTAAAATAAACCCTAATATAGCTGCAATATAACTAATAGTTACATTATAGCTATTTTAGGATTTATATTTATTTTACAGGCAAGTTTGTATTTATTTTAACTAGGTACAATAGCTATTAAATAGTTAATAACTATTTAATAACTACCTAGCTAAAATAAATACAAATTTACCTGTAAAATAAATCCTAACCTAAGTTACAATTACACCTAACACTACACTATCATTAAATTAATTAAATAAATGAATCCTATTTAAAACTAAATACTTACCTGTAAAATAAACCCTAATATAGCTGCAATATAACTAATAGTTACATTGTAGCTATTTTAGCATTTATATTTATTTTACAGGCAACTTTGTATTTATTTTAACTATGTACAATAGCTATTAAATAGTTATTGACTATTTAATAGCTACCTAGCTAAAATAATTACAAAATTACCTGTAAAATAAATCCTAACCTAAGTTACAATTAAACCTAACACTACACTATCATTAAATAAATTAACTACAAGTACCTACAATTATCTACAATTAAATAAACTAAACTAAAGTACAAAAACCCCCCACTAAATTACAAAAAACAAACAAACACTAAATAACAAAAAATAAAAAAATATTACAAGAATTTTAAACTAATTACACCTAATCTAAGCCCCCCAAAATAAAAAAATGCCCTACCCTATACTAAATTACAAAAGTTAACAGCTCTATTACCTTACCAGCCCTTAAAAGGGCCTTTTGCGGGGCATGCCCCAAAGAAAACAGCTCTTTTGCCCTGTAAAAAAAAACACAATACCCCCCCCCACATTACAACCCACCACCCACATACCCCTACTCTAACCCAAACCCCCCTTAAATAAACCTAACACTACCCGCCTGAAGATCTTCCTACCTTGAGTCGTGTTCACCCAGCCGGGCCGAAGTCTTCATCCGATGGGGCAGAAGAGGACATCCAGACCGGCAATTTTAAACTAATTACAGCTAATCTAAGCCCCCTAATAAAATAACAAAGCCCCCCAAAATAAAAAAATGCCCTACCCTATACTAAATTACAAAAGTTAACAGCTCTATTACCTTACCAGCCCTTAAAAGGGCCTTTTGCGGGGCATGCCCCAAAGAAAACAGCTCTTTTGCCTGTAAACAAAAACACCACCCCCCAACATTACAACCCACCACCCACATACCCCTACTCTAACCCAAACCCCCCTTAAATAAACCTAACACTACCCCCCTGAAGATCTCCCTACCTTGAGTCGTGTTCACCCAGCCGGGCCGAAGTCTTCATCCGATGGGGCAGAAGAGGACATCCAGACCGGCAGAAGTCTTCATCCAAGCGGGGCAAGAAGAGGTCTTCCATCCATCAGAAAAGTACCAAAATACAAACAAACACTAAATTACCAAAAATAATAAAATATTACAAGAATTTTAAACTAATTACACCTAATCTAAGCCCCCTACTAGCTATTAATATAGCTACAATATAACTAATAGTTACATTTTAGCTATTTTAGGATTTATATTTATTTTACAGGCAACTTTGCATTTATTTTAACTAGGTACAATAGCTATTAAATAGTTAATAACTATTTAATAACTACCTAGCTAAAATAAATACAAATTTACCTGTAAAATAAATCCTAACCTAAGTTACAATTACACCTAACACTACACTATCATTAAATTAATTAAATAAATGAATCCTATTTAAAACTAAATACTTACCTGTAAAATAAACCCTAATATAGCTGCAATATAACTAATAGTTACATTGTAGCTATTTTAGGATTTATATTTATTTTACAGGCAACTTTGTATTTATTTTAACTAGGTAGAATAGCTATTAAATAGATATTGACTATTTAATAGCTACCTAGTTAAAATAATTACAAAATTACCTGTAAAATAAATCCTAACCTAAGTTACAATTAAACCTAACACTACACTATCATTAAATAAATTAACTACAAGTACCTACAATTAAATACAATTAAATAAACTAAACTAAAGTACAAAAAACCCCCCACTAAATTACAAAAAATATTACAAGAATTTTAAACTAATTACACCTAATCTAAGCCCCCTAATAAAATAACAAAGCCCCCCAAAATAAAAAAATGCCCTACCCTATACTAAATTACAAAAGTTAACAGCTCTATTACCTTACCAGCCCTTAAAAGGGCCTTTTGCGGGGCATGCAGCAAAGAAAATAGCTCTTTTGCCTGTAAAAAAAAACACAATACCCCCCCCCCCCACATTACAACCCACCACCCACATACCCCTACTCTAACCCAAACCCCCCTTAAATAAACCTAACACTACCCCCCTGAAGATCTCCCTACCTTGAGTTGTGTTCACCCAGCCGGGCCGAAGTCTTCATCCGATGGGGCAGAAGAGGACATCCAGACCGGCAGAAGTCTTCATCCAAGCGGGGCAAGAAGATGTCTTCCATCCATCAGAAAAGTACCAAAAAACAAACAAACACTAAATTACCAACAATAATAAAATATTACAATAATTTTAAACTAATTACACCTAATCTAAGCCCCCTACTAGCTATTTATATAGCTGCAATATAACTAATAGTTACATTGTAGCTATTTTAGGATTTATATTTATTTTACAGGCAACTTTGTATTTATTTTAACTAGGTACAATAGTTATTAAATAGTTAATAATTATTTAATAACTACCTAGTTAAAATAAATACAAATTTACCTGTAAAATAAATCCTAACCTAAGTTACAATTACACCTAACACTACACTATCATTAAATTAGTTAAATAAATTAATCCTATTTAAAACTAAATACTTACCTGTAAAATAAACCCTAATATAGCTACAATATAACTAATAGTTACATTGTAGCTATTTTAGGATTTATATTTATTTTACAGGCAACTTTGTATTTATTTTAACTAGGTAAAATAGCTATTAAATAGATATTTACTGTTAAATAGCTACCTAGTTAAAATAATTACAAAATTACCTGTAAAATAAATCCTAACCTAAGTTACAATTAAACCTAACACTACACTATCATGAAATAAATTAAATAAATTAACTACAAGTACCTACAATTAAATACAATGAAATAAACTAAACTAAAGTACAAAAAAACAAACACTAAATTACAAAAAATAAAAAAATATTACAAAAATTTTAAACTAATTACACCTAATCTAAGCCCCCTAATAAAATAACAAAGCCCCCCAAAATAAAAAAATGCCCTACCCTATACTAAATTACAAAAGTTAACAGCTCTATTACCTTACCAGCCCTTAAAAGGGCCTTTTGCGGGGGCATGCCCCAAAGAAAACAGCTCTTTTGCCTGTAAAAAACACACAATACCCCCCCACATTACAACCCACCACCCACATACCCCTACTCTAACCCAAACCCCCCTTAAATAAACCTAACACTACCCCCCTGAAGATCTCCCTATCTTGAGTCGTGTTCACCCAGCCGGGCCGAAGTCTTCATCCGATGGGGCAGAAGAGGACATCCAGACCGGCAGAAGTCTTCATCCAAGCGGGGCAAGAAGGGGTCTTCCATCCATCAGAAGTCTTGATCCAGGCGGCATCTTCTCTGTTCATCCATCCGGAGCGGAGCGGCAGCATCCTGAAGACATCCGACGCGGAGCATCCTCTTCTTTCTTGATCCGACGACTAAATGACTGTACCTTTAAGTGACGTCATCCAAGATGGCGTCCCTTGAATTCCGATTGGCTGATAGGATTCTATCAGCCAATCGGAATTAAGGTAGGAAAAATCTGATTGGCTGATTCAATCAGCCAATCAGATTCAAGTTCAATCCGATTGGCTGATCCAATCAGCCAATCAGATTGACCTCGCATTCTATTGGCTGTTCCGATCAGCCAATAGAATGCGAGGTCAATCTGATTGGCTGATTGGATCAGCCAATCGGATTGAACTTGAATCTGATTGGCTGATTGAATCAGCCAATCAGATTTTCCTACCTTAATTCCGATTGGCTGATAGAATCCTATCAGCCAATCGGAATTCAAGGGACGCCATCTTGGATGACGTCACTTAAAGGTACAGTCATTTAGTCGTCGGATCAAGAAAGAAGAGGATGCTCCGCGTCGGATGTCTTCAGGATGCTGCCGCTCCGCTCCAGATGGATGAACATAGAAGATGCCGCCTGGATCAAGACTTCTGATGGATGGAAGACCTCTTCTTGCCCCGCTTGAATGAAGACTTCTGCCGGTCTGGATGTCCTCTTCTGCCCCATCGGATGAAGACTTCTGCCCAACTGGTTGAACACGACTCAAGGTAGGGAGATCTTCAGGGGGGTAGTGTTAGGTTTATTTAAGGGGGGTTTGGGTTAGAGTAGGGGTATGTGGGTGGTGGGTTGTAATGTGGGGGGAGTATTGTGTTTTTTTTTACAGGCAAAAGAGCTGTTTTCTTTGGGGCATGCCCCCGCGAAAGGTCCTTTTAAGGGCTGGTAAGGTAATAGAGCTGTTAACTTTTGTAATTTAGTATAGGGTAGGGCATTTTTTTTTATTTTGGGGGGCTTTGTTATTTTATTAGGGTGCTTAGATTAGGTGTAATTAGTTTAAAATTCTTGTAATATTTTTTTATTTTTTGTAATTTAGTGGGGTTTTTTTTTGTACTTTAGTTTAGTTTATTTAATTGTATTTAATTGTAGGTACTTGTAGTTAATTTATTTAATGATATTGTAGTGTTAGGTTTAATTGTAACTTAGGTTAGGATTTATTTTACAGGTAAATTTGTATTTATTTTAGCTAGGTAGTTATTAAATAGTTATTAACTATTTAATAACTATTGTACCTAGTTAAAATAAATGCAAAGTTGCCTGTAAAATAAATATAAATCCTAAAATAGCTACAATGTAACTATTAGTTATATTGTAGCTATATTAATAGCTAGTAGGGGGCTTAGATTAGGTGTAATTAGTTTAAAATTCTTGTAATATTTTATTATTTTTGGTAATTTAGTGTTTGTTTGTATTTTGGTACTTTTCTGATGGATGGAAGACCTCTTCTTGCCCCGCTTGGATGAAGACTTCTGCCGGTCTGGATGTCCTCTTCTGCCCCATCGGATGAAGACTTCGGCCCAGCTGGGTGAACACGACTCAAGGTAGGGAGATCTTCAGGGGGGGTAGTGTTAGGTTTATTTAAGGGGGGTTTGGGTTAGAGTAGGGGTATGTGGGTGGTGGGTTGTAATGTTGGGGGGTGGTGTTTTTTTTTACAGCAAAAGAGCTGTTTTCTTTGGGGCATGCCCCGCAAAAGGCCTTTTTAAGGGCTGGTAAGGTAATAGAGCTGTTAACTTTTGTAATTTAGTATAGGGTAGGGCATTTTTTTATTTTGGGGGGCTTTGTTATTTTATTAGGGGGCTTAGATTAGCTGTAATTAGTTTAAAATTCCTATGGGGAAATGCCGAATTTTACCGAGCTAATTCGGATTTATTCGGAGATACGGCAGCTATTTCGGAATCATTCGGTAGATCCGGAAGTATTTTAATTCGGAAATTCGAATCGATCCAAATCTCCGAATTTACCGAATTTTCCGAATTTCCGAATAAATCCGAAACGAACCGCAGATGTCTATTAAAAATTGAGATGGGTAGCATAATTAACAGATAATAGGGGAAGGCTGAGGTGTTCAACCATTACTTTTCTTCAGTATACCCAAAAGAGGAACCAACGGGAGAGACATTGAAATGAACTAGAACATACAAGCCCATACCAATATGCTTACCTAATTAATTAATTAATTTCTTTCTAGGTGGTAAGATCATTACTTTTGGGATTCAACTCCTGGCCACTAGGAGGAGGCAACAATTTCCCAAAACTCCAAAGCATTCCATTACTCCCACATCACTGATTAGCCAGTTTAATGTATAGCCAAGAAGGAGAAATATAAAACAAGGTAGGAAAGGAAAGAAACAGGTAAATGAGGTGCAAAAATAGAACGTCCGCCATAACAGAAAAAACGGGTTATAGGGCAAGCCTTGTGGACTCCCACCACCTTGAAAGAAATGAATTTATCAGGTAAGCATACATTATGTTATCTTTCATAAGGTAATGTGAGTCCACAAGTTCATTACTTCTGGGAAACAAATACCCAAGCTGTGGAGTCCATGAGTAATAAGGACAGGATAAAAAGGAAGACAGGCACCTAATTTCCAGACACTACTACCTGGAGAAATTTCCTACCAAAAGACACTTCCAAAGAAGCAAGAAAACATCTAAGAGGTAGAATTTAGAAAATATAAGTTGCTGATTCAACTGAATCATCATTTTGAAATGCCAAGGAAGAAAAAAACTGATCTGGTGGGAAGAGCAGAATACATTTTGACAAAGACCTTCCAACCTCCAAGAAAACCCTTAGAATTAAAAGCTTTAACCAAAAAGATCAAAGAAATGACTTAGGCTTTCTAACCTTTGTGTGGACCTGAGAAAAGACAAGACAGACTAGCGGATTGACTCAAATCCTTTGTAGCCTGAAGAAAAAAAAATTAAAGTTCTAACTACATCTAAACTATGTAAAAGTTGTTTTATAGAATTTTTAGATTATGAGAAAGAGAAGAAACTACAAATTCTCTTTTTATGTTGTTAGAAGATATTACCTTTGGTAAGAAATCAAACTTAATTCTTAAAACAGTCTTATCTTGAAATTAGATAAGGAAGATCACAAAAAAGAGTAGACAATCTGGAGACTCTACTAGAAGAAATCGCTAAAAAAAACAATACCTGCCAAGAAAACAAGTGAGCATAGTGCGTATTCCTTAGCCATATGCATACCAAAGGAAGGACATTTCTGGAGCTCCAAAAATGTAGGTACTATTGTTTTTTTTTGTACGGTATAATTTCAGGATTTCCATACCCCAGCATAGTCTAGTTTCTTTTATCATGGCATTTTCAACTCTCACAAATATATTACTTAAATCAAATTTAGTTTGCACATCTAAAAATACCATGTTTTATAACATTATCCAAAATCTTTTATTAAGGGTGATACACACTGCAGAAATAACTCTCCAAACAGTTCAGAGATGCTTAACAATATGCTATACCTGTAGTACTGTCACTGTTAGAGACTGTCTGCTTGAAATATTATTTTTTATAGTCTATAATTATAAGCTTCCAGAGGTTCATACAATTAAACTGTAGTCATAAAAAACAATTGTTTATTGTTACTGTTCTCCGCAAATTTTACGTCTTGACTCTGCTCTGTTTCCTTGCTGCTGTGAAGAGTACAGTCTTTCAGGAGCCCCTGTGTCAAACAGCCTCAACTTGGAGTAAGTCATAAAGCCTGATGTATACCATGTCCTAAGACTTAGCAATGAAAAATAAGAAAGTCCCCAATACCTCTGTAAATTTACAGTATAAGCAAAAGTAGCTGGGCTCAATAAAAGAGAACTCTGTATGCTTCAAATTAACTTAATTTGGAGAACAACCAACTTCTTTCATATAACATAGTAGTAATGCTCTAGTGTGCAAACACCATGCCTCTTCCTTATTTACCAGGACGTAATCACACTTTATCAGAGAGGTATGGTAAACATAATACAATACAATTACTAATGGGAATTAATAATTTGAAATTAAAATTTAAATTCTTTATTGAAGCCCAGTTAAATACATAAAGGAAAGAAAAAGAATATGTGAGATCCTAGATAAAGGTACAGTTGTGCTCATAAGTTTACATACCCTGGCAGAATTTATGATTTCTTGGCCATTTTTCAGAGAATATGAATGATAACACAAAAACTTTTCTTTCACTCATGGTTAATGTTTGGCTAAAGCCATTTATTATCAATCAACTGTGTCTACTCTTTTTAAAATAATGACAACAGAAACTACCCAAATGACCCTGATCAAAAGTTTACATACCCTGGTGATTTTGGCCTGATAACATGCACACAAGTTGACATAAAGGGGTTTTAATGGCTATTAAAGTCAACCATCCTCACCTGTGATCTGTTTTCTTGTAATTAGTGTGTGTGTATAAAAGGTCAATGAGTTTCTGGACTCCTGACAGACCCTTGCATCTTTCATCCAGTGCTGCACTGACAATTCTGGATTCTGAGTCATGGGGAAAGCAAAAGTATTGAGAAAGGTCCCTGAGGACCGAAACGCGTTGGCTATATACTGGTATTGCAGCTCAGACTATATCTGGTGAGTAGAATACTTATATTGCTATTTTTAAGGTATTTTTAAGGTGACTTTATTGCATTATGTTTGTTTTCTGTACACATTTATAGTTACAAGAGGACATCTTAACTACTGATACAATTTTTGAGAAGAGGAATATCATCTTAGTATCCTCACACATTCACATTTTTAAGCTATCCACAACTATTTATTTCATGAACATTTCATTTGGATAAATTTTAGACTAACACCTAGACCACTTGAATATATCACAAGGATTCACCATTTTTAAACTAAGGGATTTTTTAGGTCATTTTTTGACACATTTTTAGGGCCCTTTTTTAGGTGTAAACCTCAATTTATACTTTTTTTCCCACACGGTTTGTTAACCTAAATTTTTATACTTTTTACATATTTTTATTTTTTATTTTTTCACCTCATTTTTTCACTGCATTTTTTGAGTATTTTAACACATTTTTTACTAAATTTAAAGACTTGGATCACCAACCACCCACATCTCTGGAGATATATATAGAAAATTTATTTTGGATTAATTAAGTGTTTTTTTGGACAAATTGGATAAATTGCTTTTGGACACATATGTCATCATTTGACTATCTTACCTTTTAACCCCCTGGACACTCATTCAATTTATTATATTTTTCTGGACACATAATTTCCTGGATATTCACTTTTGGACACCTTTATCTGGACATTCAATAGGGCATTCTTAGGATCCTAATAGATCAGATATTCATTCATATCAGTGATACTAATAGGATAGCATTATTTTGTATAACTCCTAATATAGAGTTTCAATCTATGGTTTATTGCCACCTTAACTTTTAACTACATCATATATTTTTTGTATTTTTATTTGTCTTTGAATAAAATAATTGTTACAATTTATCTTATATTTTGATATTATCTTTATATTTTATCTATATATTTATATATCTTTATATTTTATATATATTTTTATATTTTTATATTTATATACACTTGTCGTGGACACCATCTTTAGCCACACAACCCCTATTAGGGGCAGTGTAGCGCTGTACCTTGGCACTTTATTTTTAATTAGCTATCTCGCCCCACTCTGCTGGAGTGTCTCTCAGCTTACTAGTTGTTGTTTGCTATAGTCTAATTTTGTGTTTAACTACAGATATCCAGATAACTCAAGTTATTGGTTCTCCTTTAACCTAAGGTTCTACTGGAAGTTTTACCAGCTTCATCTCTCGCCATTCAATTCCTCTGACATGCTCTGGACTTCTGAAGTGTTCCGTTTGCCTTCTCTCTGCCATGCAGCAGACTCTGGGGTTATGCCGTATCTCCTGGATCTATACTGAGGTAACATCAACTCTCACAATTTTTTATTCTAACGGGACCACAATTGTCTACGGAGCTCTGTGAATGCATAGTGCTGACGTCATAGTCAGCTGACCTCATCTCAGCCTTCCGGAATTGTAAGTCAGTTACTTTGTATTCCTCAACTTTGCCACAGTTGTAATTACTACTAGTAGATCTCTCTCCAGTCTGTCTGATCTATTCAGCTGTTGTTGGACTTTATATCAACGTTTTGTGTATCAATATTACTTGATGCTAAAGCATATATTGATGAACTGTATATATTGTAAATAGCTTTTTGTTATCAGCTCCTGGTTTATGAGTTGTGTTTTTTTTTAACCTAATACCGTTATTTAACCTCTTGCTGTCTATGAGCAAAATAACGGATTCCTTAAAAACAACTGTGGAATCAATTTATGTGAGATTGTTCCAGAAATACATCATATATTACCAAGCCTTAAAAATAAAGTTATTTTGCAATGATGCAGACAGTGGATCTTCCCACTCATGTTTCAAACCTTACACAAAAGGTTGAACAACCGTCACAGGGTCTTAGAGAGCTAAAGATTGAAAACAAAACTTTGTGCAACATTATTAAAGGTGCATTACCACCTAAAGCTCTTACACCTGAACCTTTCCCAGAACCCTATGTCAGTCCCCCTGAGAAATTCTCTGGGGATAGATCACAGTTCCGTGATTTTAAGAATGCTTGCCAGTTATTATTTGTACTTAAGTCCGTATTGATTCAACCGAAAAACAAAAGGTTTTAACTGTCATATCTTATCTTCGTGGTGAACCACATGCCTGGGCAAATACATTCTTTGAGAGCAATGACCCTATTCTGGATAACTTAAATGGATTTTTCACAGCAATGTCCCTCCTATATGAGGACCCTGAGAAGCAGCAAACAGCAAAAAATGCCATAAGAGCATTAAAGCAATCTAAACGCCCTGTGGAGGACTACATTGCAGAGTTTAAGCTGTGGGCTAAAGACTCGGAATGGAGCAACATATCCCTCCGAAACCATTTTCGTTTGGGTCTTTCTGAGACCTTAAAGGATGACTTGGCTAAAGTTCAACTCCCAGAGACACTGGAAGGCTTGATGACCCTCTCAAGGACCATCTCGCATGGACCGAAGAATCTGTGAGCGTAAGTTAGAGGTACTCTACTGAAACATCATACCGCAGAAATACTCCACAGCATCAAACTTACCAACCTGCAATACCCACAGAACAACATATGGAGATTGGCATCCTAAAAGGACCCCTTAAACCCAAAGAAAAGTCCAGACGCAGGCTACTCAACCTCTGCATGTACTGTGCAGCTAATGACCGTGTGGTGAAAGACTGTCCAATCCTTTCCAAACAGAAAAAGGTTAAGCAAACTAATACCATAGTATGCTCTACTACTAACTTTTCAAAGTTTTGTAAATTATATTTTCAGGAACCTCCTAGACATTTGTTTGGTGATATACTTAGTTGATATCTTAGTCTATTCTAACAACCTCACTGACCATATCAAACATGTTAGGACCGTATTATCACGCCTTAGAACTCACCATTTCTATGCAAAGATGGAGAAATGCATTTTTAACACTAACAACATTTCCTTTTTAGGATATCATATTTCCACCTCAGGTATTACAATGGAAGCACAAAAGGTAGAAGCAATTACTTCTTGGCCTATTCCTTCATCAAAAAAAGATGTCCAAAGATTTTTACGTTTTGCGAATGTTTACCGAAAATTCATAGAAAATTTTGCTAGTATCACTAAACCATTGTCCAAACTTACTGGTGCTACCCCACCATTCAAGTGGTCTCAAGAAGCACAATCATCTTATGACAATCAAAAACATAGGTTCACTTCTGCACCTATTCTTCAATTTCCAGATTGAAGCTTACAGTTTATATTGGAAGTGGATGCTTCCGACTACGCCCTTGGAGCTGTACTATCCCAAAGGAAAAAAGAAAGTAAACCCATCCATCCAATCTCATTTTATTCTCGTATCATGAGCCCCGCAGAGATGAATTACCCAATAGGGGAAAAGGAACTTTTGGCCATAAAATCAGCATATGAACATTGGCGACATTTATTAGAAGCAACTGTGATACAGATCTTAATCTATTCAGACCACAAGAACTTACAGTACTTGACAACTAACAGAACACTCTCATCTAGGCAAGTTAGGTGGAATTTATTCTTCAACTGGTTCAATTACGTCATCACTTATAGGCCTGGTACGAAAAATTGCAAGGCTGATGCTTTTTCACATCGAGACCCCAGACCCACTTATCCCAAGGAGCCTACAACTGTGATACCCTCAGATCGTTTTCTGGGCTTGTCTGTCAATTTAAGGTCTCTCATAAAAGAAAGCCAAGACCGAGATCCCTCAATCTCATCTCTATGGTTAGGAATCCATGACTTACATTATTTCCAAAACTGTGTATACATTCCATCTGACTTAAGAGACATGGTCTTACAGCTCACTCATGATTCCACGCTAGCCGGACATCCTGGAATTACAAAAACTTATAACTTGTTGTCACAATCTTTCTGGTGTCCTAAGATGATTGATATAGTCAAAGATTACATCCAGTCCTGTAGGAAGTGTGCTGTCTCCAAGCCTAAACGGAAATTCCCTTACAGTTTACTTATGTCCTTACCAGTCCCAGAAAGACCATGGAATGAAGTTGCAATAGATTTTATTGTTGACTTACCCAGATCCTCTAACAACAATACTATTTTAGTTATCATAGACATTTTGACCAAAATGGCACACTTCCTACCTTACTATTCTCTACCCACAGCTTCCCGAACTGCTCAGCTCTTCCTGAATAATATAGTTAAACTTCACGGCCTTCCTAAATCCATTACCTCTGATAATTTTTTTCAAAATTCTCAAAATTCTGGACTAACCTTTGTAACAACCTTCAAATAAAACACAGATTCTCCACTGCTTACCACCCACAAACCAATGGTCAAACAGAAAAAAACAATCAGTGGCTGGAACAATATATCAGATGCCATTGCAATCAACAACAGGATAATTGGTGCACCTTATTACCATTTGCAGGTTTAAACTTCTACAGGAAAATATCAAATCTGCTCAATTTATTTAGAAATTCTACTATGACCGAAGGCAACGTCTTCCACCCAACTATGCAGTGATCAAGTATGGCTCTCCAACAAGCATCTCAAATTGCATACACCCAGTAAGAAACTATCCCCTCTGTACATTGGTCCGTATGACATAATCAAAGTTGTAAACCCAAATGCTGTCACGCTCTGCTTGCCACCCTCTTTTAGAATACATCCCACGTTCCATGTTTCCCTGCTTAAACCATACATTTAATCCGCTCACTCATCTCAAACATCTGTTCAAGTGAATCCTCCACTTGTTCATGACACTGAATATGCCTTGTACATTGGAAAGGATACTCAACTTATGAGGACTCCTGGGAGCCTTCCACAAATCTATCCGCCCCTAGACTTGTGTCTCTCTTCCATAGGAGGCATCTTGAGAGACCTCGCCCTTGATCCACAGAGCAGCTCCTTTTTGGGGGGAGTTATGTCATATTCTATCCTGCACTGATGTTTGTTACTTCTCCTTTAAGTCTCATAGGCTCTCTACATTGCTTCCTGTTATAAATAAGCACCTCCCGGAATTACAGGTGCTTGGTAATTTGTTAGAATCAGTGTTCCTAACAGCTATCTCACCCCACTCTGCTGGAGTGTCTCTCAGCTTACTAACTGTTGTTTGCTACAGTCTAAATTTGTGTTTACCTACAGATATCCAGATAACTCTCAAGTTATTGGTTCTTCTTTAACCTAAGGTTCTACTGGAAATTTTATCAGCTTCATCTCTCGCCATTCAATTCCTCTGACACGCTCCGGACTTCTGATGTGTTCTATTTGCCTTCTCTCTGCAGATACTTCTCTGTAATGCAGCAGACTCTGGGGTTATGCCGTATCTACTGGATCTATACTGAGGTAACATCAACTCTCACAACTTTCTATTCTAACAGACCCTCAATTGTCTACAGAGCTCCGTGAATGCATAGCGCTGATGTCATAGTCAGCTGACCTCATCTCAGCCTTCCGGAATCGTAAGTCAGTTACTTTGTATTCCTCAACTTTGCCACAGTTGTAATTGATAGTAGATCTCTCTCCAGTCTGTCTGATCTATTCAGCTGTTGTTGGACTTTATATCAACATTTTTTGTATCAATATTACTTGAGGCTAAAGTGTATATTGATGAACTGTATATATTGTAAATAGCTTTTTGTTATCAGCTCCTGGTTTATGAGCTGTGGTTTTCTGAACATAATACCGTTATTTAAGCTCTTGCAGTCTATGAGCAAAATAACGGATTCCTTAAAAACAACTGTGGGAATCAATTTATGTGAGACTGTTAAGAAATACATCACAATTTACTTTTCTTTCCATGTTTTGAATGCTGCGGTAGTAAATCCCGGAATAAAGTTTGGGTTGCCCTGTAGTGGGAGGAGCTTAGTGACCTCATGGCATGTTTTTAATTTGCAACAAATTTTTCTCCAGATGTACACTGGTTGCTGGAGCAATCCGTATTTTAATAGATATTTGTCTGCTTTAGTGGCACTCATATGTGGTAACATTGCGAGGGACCAGGGTTCTATCGCTTGCTGTTCTAATTCTGGTACAGTGAAATGTTCTTGCCCTGTCATCCAATCTAGTGCGTACATCGCCTGCGCCGCCCAACTATACATCTCAACATCTGGTACCGCCATCCCCCCAGCGTCTACCGAGATAGTCAGTCAGTCATTCTAGAGCGCTTGATTCTATGCTTCTTTTTTGCCCATATAATTGAAAATATAAGTGAATTCCAGTACTTTACATCCACATTACTGAGTACATAAGGTATCATTTGGAGTAAGTATAGGAGTTTTGGGAATAGTATAATTTTTATTAAATTAATTCTACCCGTCATTGTAAGTGGGAGCTTTATCCAATGTGCAATTAAGTCTTGTGCTTCTTTCTTAAGGGGATAGTAATTTGCCTTGTACCATATATTAGGATCTACATTTAATTTGATGCCTAGGTATTTGAAGTTTCCCTTCACTATTTTGAAATCATAATTTATGCTTGGTGGGGAATTTTGTGTCTTAAGCCATACCAATTCTGTTTTATCTGTGTTAATTTTGTATCCGGATACCTTACTAAATTGTGTTATAATGTCCATTACTTTGGGGATACTTGTGACTGGGGCTTGTAAATATAATGTCATCAGCAAATAGGGGTAGATGTAGTGTTTTTTTCCTTATAGTTAAGCCCTCTGTCTCCTCTCTAATTTTGATGGCAAGGGGTTCCAGTGCAAGGTCAAATAGAAGGGGGGAAAGTGGGCAGCCCTGTCTCGTGCCTCTTTCAAGAGAGAGAGGTTGTGATGAAGTTCTGTTTATTAGTATTGCCGCTTGTGGAGATGCGTAAAGTGTTTGAATAATTTTTGCAAAGTGTCCTCTGATCCCAAACTTATGAAGGGTTAGGTGGTCCCAGAGCACCTTGTTGAAAGCCTTTTCCACGTCTACTAGCAAAGCACATGCGCTATGCGTGACCCTCTCCTCCCTGAGGTCTTTCTGATTCCAATAATGGGTTAACAGGTATTGTAACCGCGTTTCTAATTTTAACAAAGCCTGTCTGATCTGTATGCAGTAAATGGGGTAGTATTACTGCTAGTCTAGTGGCTAGAATTTTGGTGAATAATTTATAATCTGAGTTCATGAGGGATATTGGTCTGTATGATGCTGGGTAAAGTGGGTCCCTATCTGGTTTGGGGATTAGACTGATATTTGCTTCAGTGAATCTTTGTGTAATTTTGGCCGTTCCTGCCATGATTTTGTTAAATAGTGTGGAGAGGGTCTCTGCCACTTCTGACTTAATTATTCTATAGAATAAGCTCGGTAGGCCATCAGGGCCCGGGGCCTTTTAAAGTGGCATGTCCCCGATTGTTTTAATGATCTCAGTTATGTTTATGGATGCGTTAATTGTGTTTAGTTGATCTTCTGTCAGAGTGGGGAGTTTTAGAGTGCTCCAAAATGTGTCCCTTTCCCCGGCATCTACATCCCTCCCCTTGTACAACTGAATATATAGTATTCTTTAAATATTTCCTGTATTTCTCTGTCATCTGTGTTGTGGACACCCTTATCCATTATGGCTGTTATGCTTCTTGTGCCTTTAGTCAGTCTAGTCAGTCTAGCTAGTAGACGTCCCGTTTTGTTTCCATACCTATAATATCTGGCATGTGCTGTCTGCATGTCTCTTGCCGTGGTTTGTGATAACATTGTGTCTCTTTGCTCTTTTGAATCTTTGTATTTTTGTTTGAGAGCCTCCGTTGGGTGTCTAAGGTATTTGTTTCTAGCATTTATTAGTTTCCTCAGCGCCAACTCCTCCCTGGCTTTCTTTTTCCCTGTGATGGCATAGGATGTAATCACTACAAAGCAACTATAGACAGTTGCAAGAAAAGTGTACACATATTAGCACTCATACCTTGTAAGATTCAATTCTATGAGTTTATGCAGTGGTTAATTAGTACACAAGAAAAACACATTAAAATATAACCTTTATTATGATTAGTTAAAAATTGGGCTCACTTTAAAAACCCTAGACGGCTAGTGTACAGTATCAATAATATATAAGATTCTGGTAGAGTTCAATATCAGTATAGAAAATGTGTGGTTGAATAGTTGTGTTCACATCATTTCCTAGTGTTATAAAATGTGACACAATATGTAAAGGCTCCCACACCGTAGACTAGTGATCAGTACTTCGGGATAAAAATTATTATATTGGCTGTGTTGCAGAGCTTGAAAGTAGTTCTCTAAAGTTATTATTCCAAGTAAATATTGGAACAAATATACAGATTTGTCAGCTTATACACTTGAAGATATAATAGTCTATAATTGATGTGAGACAAGTCTATGTAACGTGTTACTTTAGAGAAACATAGATGTATTCTTTGTTACCAATTAAAGTGACACTATGTATCTGTTATGATAGAACGAGAACTAGTTTGTATTGCTGTTTGTGTATCGTAATAAACAATTCACTTAGATACAGTAATATTGTTGCTTTATGTATCTGTTATATTAGTTAGTATTAACAGACCCCGCCGATTGAGCTATTCAGTATTATAACTCTATGATTTGGCATAAGTTGAGGTTTCAACGGTAGTATTGTTAGTCATGTGACTATTCTCTCTATATATATATATGTAATCGGCAGATTTCATTAGTGTACTGTGCAGACCTCTAATTAGCCAATGAACATTGACCTGATCGTAATGATCATAGATGTATAAGCTCTATAATGCAGCAAGGGTTAGAGTTAGACGGTAACACATTATAGCTATTGCAAACTCAGCTCGAGTATAACAAATAAGAGTCCGGAGATGAACAGTTTACTGAATCGCTAGGTTAGAGAAATAATTCTCTGCTTCAGTACTATGTAGCTGTTCCTCCATCTAAGTAACTGACTAGCTAATCTGAGTATATGATGAACATCAGCTCAGATATCAAATTGTTAACGTTAACTAGCACATACTAGATTAAAACTGAGGGGTCCCAATATCCCCTGCTCCTGACATGTTTCGCCGGGTATACCGGCTTTTTCGAAGGCCTTCGAAAAAGCCGGTATACCCGGCGAAACATGTCAGGAGCAGGGGATATTGGGACCCCTCAGTTTTAATCTAGTATGTGCTAGTTAACGTTAACAATTTGATATCTGAGCTGATGTTCATCATATACTCAGATTAGCTAGTCAGTTACTTAGATG
Organism: Bombina bombina; assembly: GCF_027579735.1. NCBI lineage: Eukaryota > Metazoa > Chordata > Amphibia > Anura > Bombinatoridae > Bombina > Bombina bombina. The sequence continues at coordinate 79,136 of NW_026512438.1, read as the reverse complement.
GAGGAACAGCTACATAGTACTGAAGCAGAGAATTATTTCTCTAACCTAGCGATTCAGTAAACTGTTCATCTCCGGACTCTTATTTGTTATACTCGAGCTGAGTTTGCAATAGCTATAATGTGTTACCGTCTAACTCTAACCCTTGCTGCATTATAGAGCTTATACATCTATGATCATTACGATCAGGTCAATGTTCATTGGCTAATTAGAGGTCTGCACAGTACACTAATGAAATCTGCCGATTACATATATATATATAGAGAGAATAGTCACATGACTAACAATACTACCGTTGAAACCTCAACTTATGCCAAATCATAGAGTTATAATACTGAATAGCTCAATCGGCGGGGTCTGTTAATACTAACTAATATAACAGATACATAAAGCAACAATATTACTGTATCTAAGTGAATTGTTTATTACGATACACAAACAGCAATACAAACTAGTTCTCGTTCTATCATAACAGATACATAGTGTCACTTTAATTGGTAACAAAGAATACATCTATGTTTCTCTAAAGTAACACGTTACATAGACTTGTCTCACATCAATTATAGACTATTATATCTTCAAGTGTATAAGCTGACAAATCTGTATATTTGTTCCAATATTTACTTGGAATAATAACTTTAGAGAACTACTTTCAAGCTCTGCAACACAGCCAATATAATAATGTTTATCCCGAAGTACTGATCACTAGTCTACGGTGTGGGAGCCTTTACATATTGTGTCACATTTTATAACACTAGGAAATGATGTGAACACAACTATTCAACCACACATTTTCTATACTGATATTGAACTTTACCCGAATCTTATATATTATTGATACTGTACACTAGCCGTCTAGGGTTTTTAAAGTGAGCCCAATTTTTAACTAATCATAATAAAGGTTATATTTTAATGTGTTTTTCTTGTGTACTAATTAACCACTGCATAAACTCATAGAATTGAATCTTACAAGGTATGAGTGCTAATATGTGTACACTTTTCTTGCAACTGTCTATAGTTGCTTTGTAGTCACAGTACATAGTACACAGCACCTAAGGGCATCATTTATTACTTCTATTTTTAGGCCAAATGCCGATATATGAATAGAGCCCACCTTGTTTAACAAAATAGGAGTGCCATCACAAACCCCCTTTCCTTTGGATCATAGGATGTAATCACCCCTCTGAGGACAGCTTTACCCGCCTCCCAGTAAAGAACCGGGTCATTTATGTGTTGGTTTAAAGATTTGTATGCTAACTATTCTCCTATTAGATGTCGTTTAAGATTAATATCTTGATATAAATATTTGGGGAACGACCAGTGGTTAGACGGTCTTTGTGTCTTTCCTAATGTTAATTTGAGATGTATTGGTGCATGATTTGATATAGTGGGAACATCTATAGTAGTATCAGTAACTCTTCGGCTTAAAGAATCAGAGATAAGATAGAAGTCTATGCGTGACATAGTGTCTTTTGCGGGAGTAATCCGTGTGTGTAATCCCTTATCTACTAGAAACAATGCTTTTGTAAATTTATTTTACATAATGGATTCTCTTTTTGCATTTGGTGACAGTCTTTTTAGATTTGATATTGTATTGGGATTTTTGAATTTATCAGCTAGAGTCTGCGGCACTACATTGAAATCCCCCCTTACAAGTACCAGTGGTGTATCTGCGAAGTGGAGAAGCTGTGTTCTAAGCTCACTCCAGAACTCTTGTTTATGTGTGTGCGGACCATATACGCCTCCCAGGGTTATCAGACTTCCCTTCATCTCCAACTGGAGTAGTATATACCTGCTCTCCAGATCTGTAAGAGTTTTAAGTATTTTATAGTCTAGGTTTTTCCTAAAAAGGATGGCAACCCCTCTAGCCCTAGCGCTGGCATACTGCGTGTATATTACCTCCCCCACCCAACCTTGTTTTAGTTTTTGGTGTTTCCTGTAGTATAGCTATATCTGTTCATTTGGATTTTAGTTGTTTTAATATAGTTTTCCTTTTAATGGGTGACGTAACTCCCACCACATTCCAGGATACAATCCTAGTTCCTATGTTATTGCTAGTGTGTGGAGCTTCAGCGTTTTATTCTAAAGAGTGTACCCTTTTCAAAGCTTGCTTGGTTTTTTTTGTAATTTCTTCATAGATTACGTTGTTGTTGTGTTAGTGTATTTTACTTACAGTTTGGCACCCTGGGGCTTCACCCTTGTATCTTATACGCCAGTTGGAATACTATAATTGGATTCAACTCTAGTGTGAGAAAAAACAAGTTATTAATACTGTAAGATTTTAATGAGTATAAAAATTGTGTCCTTATTGTTACAGAAAGGTTAGTGTGTCCTCCTGACTATTTTAACACCAGGCATGATGTAATGCTGAGGTGATCATTTAGGCATACTAAGGGCTAAGATCATATATGGATAGAAGGGAATGATGAGAGTTGCAAAGGCTTGCAATAGTTCAGACTACCTTATTTGGAACATGGCCAAAAGTATATTGTCAGCAAATTTAAAGGGTATAAGAATCAGGATGAGAATAGAGTAGTCAGAGTGCCTCTCTGGAAGGAAAAACATCAAGTCACACTCCATGACTTAAGGCCTCCCACAGTTAAAGCACATGGGGTAATATAATTGTATTTACTATTTCTCTGTTAAATTGTTTTTTTGTGTTTTAACCTTGTAAACAATAAGTAATCTTGTTATTTATCTTTCTTTAATAAAAGTGTGATTGATTATTATGAAGGAAGTATTGTTGTCTGTTCTTGAAGGGTCATATGCCAATAAACTATTTGAAATGTATAAATTAACTTTGCCTGAAAATACTGAAGTAGATCATAAGAATAAAATATATAAGCATGAGATAATAAACTGCAGTAATCCAGAAATTAGAAAATTGATTGGTTTGACTGTGTCTTCAAGTAACACTTTTAACAAAATAATTGAATGTCTAAAAAGAGCAAAGTTGTTGTGTAATGAAACTAACAAGGGAGTAAAACGGAGAATGTCTGCAGTTGAAGAGCCATTCCCAGATAACAGACAATGTACAAGTACCATGTCTACAGGGAGTGCAGAATTATTAGGCAAATGTGTATTTTGACCACATCATCCTCTTTATGCATGTTGTCTTACTCCAAGCTGTATAGGCTCGAAAGCCTACTACCAAGTAAGCATATTAGGTGATGTGCATCTCTGTAATGAGAAGGGGTGTGGTCTAATGACATCAACACCCTATATCAGGTGTGCATAATTATTAGGCAACTTCCTTTCCTTTGGCAAAATGGGTCAAAAGAAGGACTTGACAGGCTCAGAAAAGTAAAAAATAGTGAGATATCTTGCAGAGGGATGCAGCACTCTTAAAATTGCAAAGCTTCTGAAGCGTGATCATCGAACAATCAAGCGTTTCATTCAAAATAGTCAACAGGGTCGCAAGAAGCGTGTGGAAAAACCAAGGCGCAAAATAACTGCCCATGAACTGAGAAAAGTCAAGCGTGCAGCTGCCAAGATGCCACTTGCCACCAGTTTGGCCATATTTCAGAGCTGCAACATCACTGGAGTGCCCAAAAGCACAAGGTGTGCAATACTCAGAGACATGGCCAAGGTAAGAAAGGCTGAAAGACGACCACCACTGAACAAGACACACAAGCTGAAACGTCAAGACTGGGCCAAGAAATATCTCAAGACTGATTTTTCTAAGGTTTTATGGACTGATGAAATGAGAGTGAGTCTTGATGGGCCAGATGGATGGGCCCGTGGCTGGATTGGTAAAGGGCAGAGAGCTCCAGTCCGACTCAGACACCAGCAAGGTGGAGGTGGAGTACTGGTTTGGGCTGGTATCATCAAATATGAGCTTGTGGGGCCTTTTCGGGTTGAGGATGGAGTCAAGCTCAACTCCCAGTCCTACTGCCAGTTTCTGGAAGACACCTTCTTCAAGCAGTGGTACAGGAAGAAGTCTGCATCCTTCAAGAAAAACATGATTTTCATGCAGGACAATGCTCCATCACACGCGTCCAAGTACTCCACAGCGTGGCTGGCAAGAAGGTATAAAAGAAGAAAATCTAATGACATGGCCTCCTTGTTCACCTGATCTGAACCCCATTGAGAACCTGTGGTCCATCATCAAATGTGAGATTTACAAGGAGGGAAAACAGTACACCTCTCTGAACAGTGTCTGGGAGGCTGTGGTTGCTGCTGCACGCAATGTTGATGGTGAACAGATCAAAACACTGACAGAATCCATGGATGGCAGGCTTTTGAGTGTCCTTGCAAAGAAAGGTGGCTATATTGGTCACTGATTTGTTTTTGTTTTGTTTTTGAATGTCAGAAATGTATATTTGTGAATGTTGAGATGTTATATTGGTTTCACTGGTAAAAATAAATAATTGAAATGGGTATATATTTGTTTTTTGTTAAGTTGCCTAATAATTATGCACACACAGATATCCCCCTAAAATAGCTATAACTAAAAACAAACTAAAAACTACTTCCAAAACTATTCAGCTTTGATATTAATGAGTTTTTTGGGTTCATTGAGAACATGGTTGTTGTTCAATAATAAAATTAATCCTCAAAAATACAACTTGCCTAATAATTCTGCACTCCCTGTAACAAGAAAAGATTTGTAAAATTGATTAAGTATTATCTTTGTAAAAAATGGAGGCATATTAATGCCCAATTTGTACAAAGACATAATACTGTTGTAGCGACATCTGCTGAACAAATTGAAACAGGATACAAATTGGAAAATCTAAAAAAGGAACTGGAAAGAGTTAAATTGATTCAAATTACAATTACCAGTTCTGAAAATGGGTAAAAAGGGATAATCGCCTCCAATTTTGTCTGGATTGAGGTTCAGACGTAATGTATATAGTTGACAAGTTTTAAAAGGAGTCGTGAATGGGGGCTCACGATAGAATGCATGTTTAATAAATACTGGTGTGCCTGTATTCATTATTTATACCTCACAAAGCCTCAATCTAACCCATTGTCCATAGGGAGAAAACAAATTGTTTTGTAAGTTTTTCAAGGTTCATATACTGATGTTATAAAGCTAAAAAGAGTATGATTTTAATTGATAATGGTATTTTGAATTAGAAGAATATTTAGTGAATTTGACTGATGAAATGTCAATTTTGGGTTATAAATTTTCTCACAAAATATAAGGTTTTACTTGATTATGCTAATGGGAAATATAGTTTAATACAGATGATAAACACTGTGTTATTTCTGTTTCACATTGTGTTTATAGTTTAAAGAAACCTGACAAGTTAAGTTTACTTGTACAAAGAAATGTTAAGGTTACAAAAATTTGCAGCAGTTTGCACATGCTAAACATAAATGTGATTGTGGGATATTACAAGGGGAAGAGTTTATAACAGGAAATGTACATTTAGCTAAAATGCAATATCCATATTATTATTATTTTTATTATTATTATTATTATATTACTAGGGAAATTGAGACATATGTACAGCAAACAATATATTTACTTTAACAAGGTGTATTGAGAAAATGTAAATCTGTTACTAATTTTACTATTTAGCTTGTACAGAAACCCAAAGGAAGTTGGCGTTTAACAATTAATTATGGGACATTACATCCCATGACACTGTCAGCGAGGTTCCTACTGTTTTTTTTCCCCTTTATCCCTCCCAATGTAAAGTTTTATTTAAGCCTTGATATAGCAAACAGGTATTGGTTTGTACCTCTGCACCCAAAGTCACAGTACAAGTTTGTCTTCAAGTGGAAAGAAGATCAAGTTATGTTTATCTGTCTTCCTATGGCTTTGAACAAATTCAGCAACATTCAGCCACTGCTATTCTATCAAGATTTTCAAGACCATCAGCACTTCTGCAATATGTTGATAATTTGTTACTTGCTACAGAAACAAAGGAAGAACATTTTCAATTGTTAACAGAATTGTTGAACTTATTGGCAAATATAGAAATAAAAGAGAATCCAAAGAAATGCCAGTTTTTACAGACAACAGTGAACTTTCTAGGAGTGACCATATCACCTGAAGGAAAGACTCCAGATCAACACAAGGTGGATGTCATAAGAAGACTGAGTATACCTGTGTCAAAGACTGCTTTAAGATCATTTTGGGATTACCCCAATACCAAAGAGAATTTATTGCACAGTTTACAGATTTGGCTAGACCCTTGTATGACTTGCTAAAGAAAAAAGTTCCAGAAGATAATATAAAAGCACAAGCAATGGACAGAGTGTCATACAAAAAAACAACTTCTGAGAACTTAAAAAAGGCTGTAATCAATACTACAGTGTTCCTTCCACCAAACCCAGGAACACTATTTTCACTTGGAAGTTGCTGCTACAGACAAAACTTTATCTGCAGTGCTGTGTCAAGAGAAGTTTGGAAAACTGAGACCAGTGACCTATGCCTCACAACCTTTGGAAAAATCTGAAGAAAAGTATTCCATGTGTGAGAAGCATTTGTTGTCAGTATTCTGGACATTAGAACATTTAAAATTACATGATTTCAAAAGGTATTATTGCACAGTTCACATTCTCTTTTGAACTTACTTGTGAAACCAGGAAACAGTATTATTTTGTTTAGAAGATTATCAACATGGGTGCTGATGCTAATGCAAAGAAATATAAACATTATATGAAAGGAAACAACTTTGTTGCCAACATGTTTGCTATATGAAGGTGAACCACATGAATATTCCCTTCCTTTTTGTGTTCTCCTTTTCCTCTCAATCCATGTTGAAATGATTTGGTGCAAAGTGCAGATGTTTACTGTGATGGTTCTTTTTATCATGAGGATGGTAAAGCGTATACAGGTTTTTCAATAATTGTACCTGATAAAATAGATATGCATTCATGCAAGATACATTCTTCTCAATATGCTAAATTGGCTGCTGTTTGTTGTACATTGGAACACTGTGCAGATATGGCTATTAACATCTATAGTGATAGTGCATATGTGTAAGGAATACCGTTTCTCTCATACTGTCTCTTTAAGAGCACTCCTCCTCTTCACTATAAATTAGCATAACTTGCATAGTTAGTTGCTGGATTATTGAAGCAGACTACTCTACTAGAAGCTTCGTTACTACTAGCCATCTAACTTGGATATCCCCACTGACATAATTAGCAAACTTATACCTTTTCCTTCAGCACAGTTTGTTCCTGTCAGCTCCTGCTCTCACACCTTGGGACACAGACGCCGGAGCTGCGGTTACGTCATCAGCTACCGCCCGCTCCTGTCAGCAGCGTCTCTCTCCCCCTGAGAAGCGGTTGATGCGGTTTGCCGTTAAGTGTTACATACCAGCTCCAACAAACCTCCGGTAACACTAACTGTTTCCATCTCCACCTAAGGAAGGTATGAACTTTGTATCCCATAACTTGAGCCACTAATAACCACTCTGTACTCCTAGCATTCCTGGAGTACAGCGGGTTAATCTCTGGCAATACTAATTCATTTTGTTAAAGGGACAGTATACTGTAAAATAGTTTTTCCCTTAATGTGTTTACAATTGCTTTTTTTACCAACTGCAGAGTAAAAAATGTATGAAAATTAGCTTTTTAAGGTTTATTTCTGTATATTAAAGCTCTGATTTTGTGTTTTGAAGCCACAGCCTAATAAAATAGGTTGAGCTTGTAGGTATAATCAGATCTCATTACTGTATCACATTGTGCACATATACCTGCTTCTTTATCTTATATCTGTCCTTAAAACAATCACCAATACTTTGAGAGAACAATGGAAAATCAACATTTTATTACCTTATCTCTGCTTTATCACATTGGGAGTGTAATTTCTTCTGCTGGCTGTGTTTACAAAGCTTATCTATAGCTGGTACGCGCGGCCACAAACTTTCAGAATAGGTGGGGATACCACATGCTAAATCAACAATTTCAAATGCCAATATAAGGGTAAAGGAGCTACTTGTAAACAATTTAATACACTCCAGCAGGTAAAGTGGATCATTGGGAACAAATTAAAGGGGAGAAAATTTTTGAGTAAACTGTCCCTTTAACTTAGGAAACTCCTATTTCGGGTTAGCATTGTGAAACATCACATCATTTAATTCTAAATAAAATACTTAGTTACTAATTTCCAAGTACCAAACTGACACATCTTGTAAACTTATCAAGAGCTGAAATTGATACATTACATAATAATCCAGCCAGAAAAAGTTACAGCTCATATCAACCTGTTTAAGGTTATATTATAAAAAACTATTATCTTGTGTTGTTATTTCATCATGGAAATGGAGCCTACCACTATGGCTGACCACATAAAAAGTTTGTCTGATAGGGTTGACCTTTTATCTAACTCATTCAGAGAATTACAATTGGAGAACCAGGCCCTAAAAGCCTGTCTTAGGGAAACATTATCTGCCAAATCACCCGCTACTGAACACTCTCCTGAACCAGCTGTTTCAACTCCAGAAAGGTTCTCTGGTAATAGGGCTCAGTTTAAGGAATTCAGAAATTCATGTTTACTCATGTTTCAACTGAAACCCAAGACTTACGCCACAGAAAGAACCAGAGTACTAACTGTGATCTCATATCTAAGAGGTGAACCAAGGGCATGGGCAGATGCTTTTTTTGAATCCGAAGATCCTATCTTGGGATCCCTAGAAGCATTTTTTTCTGAGATGTCTGAGAAAATAATTTGAGAGCTTTAAAACAGTCAAAAAACCCCGTTGAAACTTACATTACACAATTCAAGATCTATGCAAGAGATGCTATGTGGAATGAGATTTCTCTCAAAAATCAATTTCGTTTAGGTTTAAGTGAGGAACTTAAAGACGAAATCTCCCGTATAGGAATACCTGACACTTTGGAGGAATTCTATACAGTTGCTATCTCTATTGATCGGCGTCTTAGAGAGAGACGTAGTGAAAGAATTGGTATTGCAAAGAGGCCTTCTATCTCACCTACCACTTCTACAAAGGACTTACCACAACCCATGGAGATAGGGTTTATAAAGGGCCCTCTATCTGCTCAGGAAAAAACCAGAAGGAAGACATTGAACCTATGCCTATACTGTGCATCACCCAAACATGAGGTAAAAGACTGCCCCCAATTGGCAAAACAGAAAATAGGTAAGATAAAAAACCATCAACTTAATTTCTTTTCTAAACTTGTTTCTGCCACATACCTCACTATTCCTGTCAATTTACAGTGGGATTCCTGCAAGATCCAGACGACAGCGTTAATTGACACCGGATCCTGTGGAAACTTTGTTGACATGAATTTTGTGTTTAAAAATAAAATACCTATAATTTCAAAGCAAACACCTGTCTCTGTTAAAGTTATTGACGGTAGCATACTTTCAAGTGGGCCACTTACTCACCAGACAATTTCCTTGACTTTACACTTAGAGAACCATAAAACTGACATGATATCACTTGATGTTATATCTTCCCCCATGTTCAAGGTTATCCTAGGAATAAATTGGTTAAGGGCTCACAAACCACATATAGATTTGGCTCACCTAACCATATCTTTTCCCAAGGAAATAGATAAAACACAAATGACAGACAGCTCTATCCTCCTCAGTGTGATTAATAGTGAACAACCTATTCCTCAACATTATCAGGAATTTAGAGATGTATTTGATAAGACCAAAGCAGAAAGTCTTCCACCACATAGGGCATACGATTGCCCCATAGATCTCCTTCCTGGGGTGTCCATACCCTTTGGACACTTATATCCACTGTCTAAACCCGAATTAGAGCACCTAAAGGTGTACATTGACGATAACCTTAAAAAGGGGTTCATAAGACCCAGTACCTCCCCCGCTGGTGCGGGAATATTTTTTGTGACCAATAAGGACGGTACACTCAGGCCTATAATAGACTATAGGGAGCTAAACAAGCGCACTAGGAAAAACAGATATCCCCTTCCATTAATCCCGGAATTAATGGAAAGATTACGCGGTTCCTCGTACTTCACAAAGTTGGATCTCAGAGGAGCCTATAATCTGATAAGAATAAGAGCTGGGGACGAATGGCTTACAGCATTTAGGACTAGATATGGTCTTTATGAGTATACTGTAATGCCATTCGGACTGTGTAACGCCCCAGCTACATTTCAATGTTTCATAAATGACATCTTCAGGGATATACTTGACGTGTACGTTATAGTCTATTTAGATGACATTCTAATTTACTCTTCTGATTTGACCCAACACAGAAGTCATGTCAAGGAAGTTTTACTCAGGTTAAGACAAAATAAATTATACGCTAAGCCTGAAAAATGCATATTTGAAGCAAAAAACATAACCTTCTTAGGTTATAACATCACTGAGCAAGGTATCTCTATGGATAACAAAAAGATTAGTGCTATACTAGACTGGCCAACTCCTTCCTCCAGGAAGGACGTACAGCGTTTCCTTGGATTCTCTAACTTTTATAGGAAGTTTATTCCTGGATTCGCTGCTATTTGCAAACCTCTCACGGATCTCACTAAACAACATCTTAAATTCTCATGGACACTCCAAGCTCAAGAGGCGTTCGACTTCTTAAAACAAAAGTTTTCCTCAGAACCTATCCTGAGGTATCCTGATCTAACTCACCAGTTTGTTTTGGAGGTTGATGCCTCGGATTATGCTATTGGAGCAATCCTTTCACAAAGGCCCTCTTGTAAGGAATCTCTCCATCCCGTTGCATACTATTCCAGAGTCCTCCAACCGGCAGAGAGGAATTACCCAGTGGGAGAAAAGGAGTTATTGGCCATTAAATGTTCATTTGATCACTGGCGACATCTCCTGGAGGGTGCAGAACATCCAATAATCATATTTACCGACCACAAGAACTTGCAATACCTTCAAACTAATAAGACACTCTCCTCAAGACAATTGAGATGGAGTCTCTATTTTTCTAGATTTCGCTTTACCATCTGTTATAGGCCAGGTGATAAAAATGGAAAAGCTGATGCCCTCTCTCAACTGCTCATCAATCTAAATCCAGATTATCCGCCTACTACTGTTGTTCCACAAGAGTGTTTCGTTGGGTTAACTGCATCTCAGATCAAAGCGGATCAGAATCTCAGCACTGATATTAATCTAGACGATCTCACATTACACACCGATGGTTTGTATTACAGGCAGAACAAACTATTCATATAAAATAGAAAAGGCAGCACCAGCATTAAATTCAAAAAAACTCACTTTATTCTCTTACAGGCATCTTGTATAAGGATATTCTTACTATAGCTATATTAAATATAAAAGATACTAAAAGAAGGAAACATATAGCAATGTGACAAGTACCTTTTGGTCCCATATGTAAAGAAATGTCGTTGTGTTTATTACAAAAATCATCCAGATATATCTTACTATCAAAAATAGTTCATGTCTGTTGTGGATCCATATTGTATATACCATAACATTTATAATAACATCTATATAAAAATGTAATAAAAATTTATTAAATATAATTCCCCGAAATTTATGAATACGGGATATGAGAAATAATTAATTATTCAGATACCAACATAATTAAAGGTCATTTTCCAAATCAGCTCTGCAAACAAAATAAAATACAATAACTGTTCTTTCTATTTTGATTCAGTTTTAATGTATATTGGATAATGTACACTGTAGCATATTTTATGTTAAATACATATACTTTTAATGTTTGTTTGTTTCACATTAAGGGGTTAAATATGCAATTAATGTGTCCCAGTATAAGAGGGCCATGTTTAGGAACACCTGTAGTCTCTGATGAAGCGCCACTAGGGGGCGTGAAACGCGTCAGACGTTCTTTGCATGTCACACTTGTTTTGCCTGTAAGAGAATAAAGTGAGTTTTTTTGAATTTAATGCTGGTGCTGCCTTTTCTATTTTATATGCTGCATTGTGGCAATCGATTCATTGCCAATCCTAGGCATTGCACCCAGTTACCGCATGACCTTCTTGTTTAACTTTGCCATTACCTCGGCGGCGTCTGTGACGTCATCACCCTGAGCCACAGTCCGGACCGGCATGGGAGTTTGGAGCGGCCGCTTGCCTTATACCTCCAGAACAAACTATTCATACCTGTTAACCTTCGCCAATCTTTATTAAAGCAAGTACACGACTCACCCTTAGCAGGACATAGGGGTGTGGGAAAAACCATGGAACTTCTCACTCGATTCTACTGGTGGCCAAGACTCAGACAATCCGTACGTAGCTATATATCCAACTGTGATACATGTGCCACCTCTAAACATGCGAAACAGCGACCCTTTGGGTTCCTACAACCAGTACCAGTACCAGATAAACCCTGGGAGAAAGTTTCCATGGACTTTATTGTAGATCCTCATAGATCCAATGGATTTAATACCATCTTTGTCATCACGGACCTCTTCTCCAAAATGGCTCATTTTGTTCCGACAACTGCTTTACCTACCTCTAAAATCACTGCTGATCTATTCCTTAAAGAAATCATTCGCTTACATGGTATCCCGAAGGTTGTGATAAGCGATCGAGGGTCACAGTTTACATCCAGATTTTGGAAGAATCTCTGCAAATCACTTCATATGGAACAATCCCTCACGACTTCTTTCCACCCACAGTCAAATGGACTAACTGAAAGAGTGAACCAAAGCATTGAACAGTTCTTACGCTGTTATTGCTCTCAAGAACAGCATACCTGGGCTGATTATATCCATTTAGCGGAATTTTCTTATAACAACCATGTGAATTCCTCAACTCAGTTCACTCCTTTCTTTATAAATTATGGCTTGCATCCCCGAGCAGACTTTTTGCCCAGGATCGACACACCTTGCCCTCAGGTAAATGATACGGTGAATGACATCTCCCGAATTTTCTCCTCAGTAAAGAACCACATTCTTGATTCCCAAACCACTCAAAGTAATTACTACAACTTGAGGCGCAGACCTGGACCAACCTACACAGTTGGTCAACGTGTTTGGTTGTCCACTAAGAATTTAAAATTGCACTACCCATCTAAAAAACTTGGACGTACTTTCATTGGCCCGTTCCTTATTTCCTCAATCTCGAATCCTCTCACCGTTACCCTGGATCTTCCACCTTCACTTAAGGTACACCCGACTTTTCATATTTCTCTGGTGAAACCTTGTAATTCGGATGTACCCCTGCTCTCTCATCTCCCGGGTGTTTCAGCACCAACTGACCAGGAGGAATTCCAGGTTCATAGTATTTTAGACTCCCGACTTGATCATGGACAGCTGTTTTACCTTGTCCGTTGGCTGGGTTTTGGTCAGGAAGAGGACTCATGGGAACCTGTCTCAAATCTTTCTGTGCCCCGGCTGATCTCTCAGTTCCATCGGAGGCATCCGGACAGACCTCGTCCTTGAAACCTCGCTGTGGTTTCCTTGGGGGGGGGGGGGGGGACTATGTAAGGAATACCATTTCTCTCATACTGTCCCTTTAAGAGCACTCCTCCTCTTCACTATAAATTAGCATAACTTGCATAGTTAGTTGCTGGATTATTGAAGCAGACTACTCTACTAGAAGCTTCGTTACTACTAGCCATCTAACTTGGATATCCCCACTGACATAATTAGCAAACTTATACCTTTTCCTTCAGCACAGTTTGTTCCTGTCAGCTCCTGCTCTCACACCTTGGGACACAGACGCCGGAGCTGCGGTTACGTCATCAGCTACCGCCCGCTCCTGTCAGCAGCGTCTCTCTCCCCCTGAGAAGCGGTTGATGCGGTTTGCCGTTAAGTGTTACATACCAGCTCCAACAAACCTCCGGTAACACTAACTGTTTCCATCTCCACCTAAGGAAGGTATGAACTTTGTATCCCATAACTTGAGCCACTAATAACCACTCTGTACTCCTAGCATTCCTGGAGTACAGCGGGTTAATCTCTGGCAATACTAATTCATTTTGTTAACTTAGGAAACTCCTATTTCGGGTTAGCATTGTGAAACATCACATCATTTAATTCTAAATAAAATACTTAGTTACTAATTTCCAAGTACCAAACTGACACATCTTGTAAACTTATCAAGAGCTGAAATTGATACATTACAATATGTGGTTAACATTACAATGCTTCCTTTGTATGTGTATAATGGTTTTAAAGTCATATGATGAAAAACCATTGGTACATACAAATCTGTTGAAGTATATTTGGGATTTGCTAAATAAATGTAAATTGCTGTGTGCAATAATTAAAGTAAAAGCTCACACTAAAGGTGATGAACATAATGAACAAAATATCTTAGCTGATGCTTGTGCTAAAAAGGCTGCAAAAGATGTAAAATTATGGGAGTTCAATAAGGTACCTGAGATTTCTGCAATTACATAAAAAAAAAAAAAGCAGATTTGGTGTCATTGCAAAATTCTTATATTCCTTATGTAATGTTAAAAGCATGGCATTTAGCAGGGAAACCATTATCAATGCCAGTATCAAGGGCCAATTACATATTTATAAAATCTGAAGAAAATGGAACTTTAATGTGTTTTAAATAAGTAAAATATGCCAGTTGTTTGTATTCCTCAGGAATGTGTAGATTCATTTTTTCAAAAATTGAATTTGCTTCCTATAGGCGGACATTATTCTGCACATAGAACATTTGACAAAAATACAGAGAAATTTGTAATGGTGGCCACCAATGAAAGATATATTTTTTGCTTTTTTCAATATTTTCTAGAAATTTGCCTTGTCTGCAGTATAATCCTTCAGCCAATATGAATCTGACGGACCTTGGTTACAAATATAAATAGATTTTATTATTTTGTTTTGTTTGTTTTACCTAGAATACCAGAAGGATACATGTATTGTTTAGTGGTAATAGATGTATTCACAAAATGGATTGAGGTTTTTTACAAAAACAAATAGTTTTTATAGTTGCAAAGTTTATTTTATTTGAGCTTTTCTATAGATGGGAATGCCATTTGTAGTAGAAAGTAATAATGAGCCTGCATTTAGTTGGAAAATATTTCAAGAAAATTAATTAATCATTGTGAATTAAGCATAAAAACATAAATTATACTTACCTGGGGCGCGATCCGATATACGGCGCAGGTTTCGGCGCAAGCGTAGAAACCTGCGCCGCCCGTAGTTTCACCTTGCACCTTGACCTATCACATATACGGCGCCGACAGTTGCTAAAGTGCCGTAAGTCGGACAAACTAGCGATGTCCAGAAATAAGCGTAAGCACAAAATTCTGGAGTCGCCAGTGACTTACGGCACTTTAGAAACTGCCGCCGTATAAAAAAACTAACTAAAGTATAAAATCTCCCGTAACTGTCTAACACGCCTCCCAAAAATAACCCTACACGTATACCTCTATATCTGCAATCCCCCCCTCTCACTCCTAATAATAAATATATTAACCCCTAAACCGCCGCTCCCGGACCCCGCCGCCAGCTACATTAAAGGGACAGTCAAGTATAAATTAAACTTTCATTATTCAGATAGGACTTTTAATTTTAATTGACTTTCCAATTTACTTTTATCATGAAATTTGCTTTTTTCTCTTGGTATTCTTAGTTTAAACTAAACATAGGTAGGCTCATATGCTAATTTCTAAGCCTTTGAGGGCTGCCTCTTATCACATGCTTTTTAAATCTCTTTTCAACACAAAGAGACAGAAAGTACACGTGGGCCATATAGATAACACTGTGTTCAGGCACAGAAAGTTATTTAAGATCTAGCACAATACAATGCTAAATTTAAGACAATAGATAATAAACAGTCACAGTCATGTGATCAGGGGGCTGGAAGAAGGTTCCTAGATGCAAGGTAATCACAAAGGTAAAAAGTACATTAATATAACTGTGTTGGTTATGCAAAACTGGGGAATGAGTAATAAAGGGATTATCTATCTTTTAAAACAATAACAATTCTATGGTTGACTGTCCCTTTAAATGTCTTACCCCCTAATCTGACCCCCCTACACCGCCGCCAGCTACATTAAATGCCTTACCCCCTAATCTGACCCCCCTACACCGCCGCCAGCTACATTAAATGTCTTACCACCTAATGTGATCCCCCTATATTAAAATTATTACCCCCTAATGTGAGCCCCCTACACTGCCGCCACCTATATTAAAATTATTACCCCCTAATGTGAGCCCCCTACCCCGCCGCCACCTATAATAACTACATTAACCCCTAATGTGAGCCCCCTACACCGCCGCCACCTATATTTAATTTATTAACCCCTAATGTGAGCCCCCTACCCCGCCGCCACCTATAATAACTACATTAACCCCTAATGTGAGCCCCCTACACCGCCGCCACCTATATTTAATTTATTAACCACTAAACCTAAGTCTAACCCTAACACCCCCTAACTTAATTATTATTAAAATAAATCTAAATAATATTAACTAAATTATTCCTATTTAAATCTAAATACTTACCTATAAAATAAACCCTAAGATAGCTACAATATAATTAATAATTACATTGTAGCTATTTTAGGGTTTATACTTATTTTACAGGTAACTTTGTATTTATTTTAACTAGGTACAATAGCTATTAAATAGTTAATAACTATTTAATAGCTACCTAGTTAAAATAATTACCAAATTACCTGTAAAATAAATCCTAACCTAAGTTACCATTACACCTAACACTACCCTATCAATAAATTAAATAAACTACAATGATCTCAACTAAAATACAGTTAAATACACTAATCTATATTACAAAAACCCCCCACTAAATTACAAAAAATAAAAAAAGATTACAAGAATTTTAAGCTAATTACACCTAATCTAAGCCCCCTAATAAAAAAGTAATCAGCTCTATTACCAGCCCTTAAAAGGGCCTTTTGCTGGGCATTGCCCCAAAGTAATCAGCTCTTTTACCTGTAAAAAAAAGAACAACCCCCCCATTACAACCCACCACCCACACACCCCTACTCTAAAACCCACCCGATCCCCCCTTAAAAAAACCTAAGTCTAACCCCCAAGTGGTCCTTACCTGTCCTGAAGACCGGCGGAGAAGATCCTGTTCCAGGCGGCGACCTCTTCTTCTTCCAGGAACCAGCCGGCGCGGAGCGGAGGAGTTGAAGACCGATGACCGCGGAGCTGAAGATTGTCCTCTCTGGAACTGAAGACCGGCGACACTGGAACTGAAGACAGGAGCCATGGAGCGTGGAGGATCCTCTTCATACGATCTCCGCCGTACACTGAATAGGAATTCAAGGTACGCGCTTAAAAATGGCGTCCCTTGAATTCCTATTGGCTGATTTGAGCCTTCAAATTCAAATCAGCCAATCGGATGAGAGCTACTTTAATTCTATTGGCTGATTTGAATAGCCAATAGAATAAGAGCTACTGTAATTCTATTGGCTATTCTAATCAGCCAATAGAATTAAAGTAGCTCTCATCCGATTGGCTGATTTGAATTTGAAGGCTCAAATCAGCCAATAGGAATTCAAGGGACGCCATATTTAAGCGCGTACCTTGAATTCCTATTCAGTGTACGGCGGAGATCGTATGAAGAGGATCCTCCACGCTCCATGGCTCCGGTCTTCAGTTCCAGCTTGCCGATCTTCAGTTCCAGAGAGGACGGTCTTCAGCTCCGCGGTCATCGGTCTTCAACTCCTCCGCTCCGCGCCGGCTGGTTCCTGGAAGAAGAAGAGGTCGCCGCCTGGAAGAAGACTTCTCCGCCTGGAACAGGACCTCCTCCGCCGGTCTTCAGGACAGGTAAGGACCACTTGGGGGTTAGACTTAGGTTTTTTTAAGGGGGGATCGGTGGGTTTTAGAGTAGGGGTGTGTGGGTGGTGGGTTGTAATGGGGGGGTTGTTCTTTTTTTTACAGGTAAAAGAGCTGATTACTTTGGGGCAATGCCCCGCAAAAGGCCCTTTTTAGGGCTGGTAATAGAGCTGATTACTTTTCTAATTTAGTTTAGGGTAGGGAAATTTATTATTTTGGGGGGCTTTGTTATTTTATTAGGGGGCTTAGATTAGGTGTAATTAGCTTAAAATTCTTGTAATCTTTTTTTATTTTTTGTAATTTAGATTAGTGTATTTAACTGTAATTTAGTTGAGCTCATTGTAGTTTATTTAATTAATTTATTGATAGGGTAGTGTTAGGTGTAATGGTAACTTAGGTTAGGATTTATTTTACAGGTAATTTGGTAATTATTTTAACTAGGTAGCTATTAAATAGTTATTAACTATTTAATAGCTATTGTACCTAGTTAAAATAAATACAAAGTTACCTATAAAATAAATATAAACCCTAAAATAGCTACAATGTAATTATTAATTATATTGTAGCTATCTTAGGGTTTATTTTATAGGTAAGTATTTAGTTTTAAATAGGAATAATTTAGTTAATATTATTAATATTATTTAGATTTATTTTAATAATAATTAAGTTAGGGGGTGTTAGGGTTAGACTTAGGTTTAGTGGTTAATATATTTAATATAGGTGGTGGCGGTGTAGGGGGATTAGATTAGGGGTGAATAATTTTAATATAGGTGGCGGTGGTGTAGGGGGATTAGATTAGGGGTTAATAAATTAAATATAGGTGGCGGCGGTGTAAGGGGGTCAGATTAGGGGGTAGTACATATAATATAGGTGGCGACGGTGTAGGGGGATCACATTAGGGGGTAAGACATTTAATGTAGCTGGTGGCGGTGTAGGGGGATCACATTAGGGGGTAATAATTTTAATATAGGTCGCGGCGGTGTAGGGGGATCACATTAGGGGGTAAGACATTTAATGTAGCTGGCGGCGGGGTCCGGGAGCGGCGGTTTAGGGGTTAAACACTTTATTAGGGATTGTGGCGGGGGATTGTGGTTGACAGGTAGATAGACATTGCGCATGCGTTAGGCTTTATTTTGCAGGTAGTTTAGGGAGTTACGGGGCTCCAATACTCAGCGTAAGGCTTACTACGCCTGCAATTTGTGGCGAGGTGAAAATGGAGTAAGATTTCTCCATTTTCGCCATGTAAATACTTACGCTGTATATTGGATACCAAACTGCGCGGGTTTGGTATATCACTCTATGGGCCAAAAAAACTACGGCCGAAGGGTGAAATATACGAGCGTAACTTCTATGTTACGCCGTATATGTGATACCAAACCAGTGCAAAATTTGGCGTCGCCGGCTTTTGCGGGCGACGCTGCATATCGGATCGGGCCCCTGATAATTTTCTTTCCATTTATTAAGCATAAATTACATATTGCTTATAGACTGCAATCATCAGGAGCGGTAGAAAGGGGTAATAAATACTATAAACAATTAGTGTTAAACTTTCAACATGGGCAAAACGTTACCTTTATGTTCAATGACCATAAGATCTATCCCACATTCTACTACAGGTGTTACGCCATATCAAGTAATGACTGGTAGACTAATGAGAACACCTGGAAGGACTTTACTTCCAATTGATACACCAAATTTACAAGGGGCAATAATAGAAATTTGGATAAAATAAGTATTGCAGCATATTGACAATGAAAATATGTTGGTAACTTAAAATATTGTAAGGAGTAAAGCTCAAATAAAACATTTTGACAAATTGTTAGACCTTTTGAATATAATGTAATAGTTTTAGTAATGATAATGAGATTTTATGTCTAAAAAAGTCGCCCATTTGTTCCTAAAATGGCTTGTTCTTTTTGTATTATGGATAAAGCTAATCTTGTTGTTTTTATATGTTTGAAATAGCGAATAAAAAAACAAAAACTATTTTCAATAGTATTATATTAAACAATTTAATCTTCAAGTTGGGAAAATCCATGTCCTATTGTTGTTATGACTGATTATGGAGGGTTTTGCTGGATGAAATTCATTGTATCTTCAGAGGACCGGATCCTTCTTTGTTTAAGTGTAATTTCTTACAAATACTTGTACATTCAAGTAGTAAGGAGACAAAAGGCAAACAATAACGATAGTGCAAGTGTGCAAACAGTATAAAACAGTGCAATTATGTGATTAATACAAAACAATTATGCCCCCCCCCACATTCAAAAGGATATTTGAGGCCTCACGTTATGGCCTTTTATGCAGTAACACGAGTCCTCAGTCTCTTTGTCATTTTCCACATCTGTTCTGATGCCTCTTAAAGTTTCTTATTCTTACAGGGCTACAGTATTTAATCTGCTGCTTCTTCTATGCGGTCCTCTTCTTCTCTCTGTTCTTCTCTTCGGTTCCTTCTTTGTAGGTACAGTTGAAGCTGTGTCGTTGAATCAAATACTTTGGGGCCTTGTGGTGTCTGAAGCTTAAGACGAGCAGGATACATCAAGAATATTTTCTCTCCTTTTCCCCCAGAGTTCCTTGCAGTGTGGTGTAAACTCTCTGCGTCTCTTAGCAACCTCCGCTGAGTAGTCTTGGAAAATATATATATTTTTTCTTTCATATGCTAGATCAGGCGCTTGTCTGTATGCTTTCAGGATAATCATCTTGTCTTTGAGGTACTTTATCATGATCTGTCTGGGTGCAGATGGTTGTTCAGACCATGTGTTGATTATCCCCACCCTATGTGCTATTTATGCTATGCATGGTATGTTGTTTTCTGTTATTTTCAACAAGTTAGGTAGTATTTTCTCTGCAAAGTCCATCAATGCATGATTTGGTACAGTTTCAGGCAGTCCCACCACCCTAATGTTGTTTCTTCTGGACCTGTTTTCTAGGTCGTCCATTTTTTCTTGTAGTAGTTTGTTTTTTCTCTGCTGTTGTGCAATGTTCACAGTAGATACCCCTGGCTATGGTTTTGTTCTCTGCAACGTTTTGCTCCACCCCTGTTAACCTTGTGGAAAAGGCCTTGAAATCAGAAGTTAGGGCATGTAGGCCTGCCTGGAGTTGGTCAATTTTCGGCAAGAAATGTGCTGATAGCTGTGAGACAATAGGGTGGATGTCTTGCTGTGTGATGTCTGTTTCATCCATTATACTACCAGTAGCCAAGTGGATTTCCACTTGGTGTTTGTTCCTTCTATCCTGTTGCCTCTGCTTCCCAGACATTGTGTCTGTCTTTTTCGTATATGGGATATAGTATCTTTACATGCAGGGTGTGCACTGGGTAGTACTTTGGGCTAGATTTATTAACGCCCTACGGCTGCAAGTTCTCACAAGAACTTGCTCGCCGTCATTTATCAAGCAGCGGTCACCAGACCGCTGCTTCCTTAGCCTCTTCGCCACCTCTAATGTGGCGAAATTCAATCTCCTCGGTCTAGTCAGACCGAGGAGATTGACAGCGCCTGCACGCGCGGGCAGGGGGCGGGATTGCATGCAAGGGCAAAATTGCGCTCGTGTGCAATGCCGAATACCTGAGGGTATTTTCGCCTCGCCACAGGCGAGCTGAGGCGTACAGGGGCGCGTATACGCGCCCCTGTATGCCTCAGCTTTAATAAATCTAGCCCTATTTGTGTTGAAGTAGCTTCGGGACCGTGACTCTAAATCATCCTAAAGATTATAATGAGACTGAGATTATGCAAAGGGGACAGATCATAGGGGGTTTGATTACTCACTCATGAAAGGGCATTCTGTGCTCGCTATTGAATGAAAAACTTGATTTGTAGCAAGTTGTTCAGTGTTCACCACATATGTGTTCAGTATGCACCAGGACGAATGTCGTATATTTTAGGGTTCTTAATGAGTGTTATTCCCTGTTTATGTTCTCTCTTTAAACTTTTTATTCCCCCCCCCCTTTTTTTAATTGTGGATGCTGATCGCCTCATGGGATTACAGTTTCACTGTTTACTAGTGTTCATTTACACTCTGTTAATGTCCGGTAGCTTTCTACCCCCTTCTTCTGCTTTTACCTTTATGTTCGTCTCTTGGAGCGTTTATACTTGCTCTCACTCGGTGGAATGTGCCTTATATCTGGGGCGTATAGGGAATAACTCAGCCGTGCAGCTAGCCACGTGGATGTTCAGGCCATTCTATGTCACCGCAGCTTTCCGCACTGCACAGGTTTTGGTGTGCACTCTTTGATTAACCCAGGTCCGTATTTGTAACGATTATGGTGTGCCCCTCAAAAGTCTCTTACTATCTCCCTTGTACAAGGTCTATAGTGCTGACCAGATACAGCTTTTTGGTCACGCCGTTACTTCTTTCACCTTGCCAAGTTATTCTGTGTATAGTGGGAATAGTTGATGGATCCGGACCTGGCCCTAGATAGCTACAGCTCAGTGACTCAGCCTATCTCTTATGAGATAGAGCTATGTGAGTGTATTCTCTAAATATGCGGCTGGGCACTTACTGAAATTTTCTTAGCGGCAAGATGGCGGTTCCCCGCATCTCAGGCTGTACATTGGCCAGACCTCTTGGGGCATCTCACCAGTTTTCTATATTCAGGGTTTTCTTTTAATATGCAGGGGATCTCCTGGTCACCCTCGGGTTTCTAGGGTGTGCGGCTGCAAGATCTTTTTTCCGTCACGTCACGGCTGAACCCAAACAATTTAATTCGTGATTAGGATAGAGCATACAATTTTAAGCAACTTTCTAATTTACTCCTATTATCAAATTTAATTCATTCTTTTGGTATCTTTATTTGAAATGCAAGAATTTAAGTTTAGATGCCGGCCCATTTTTGGTGAACAACCTGGGTTATTCTTGCTGATTGGTGGATAAATTCATCCACCAATAAAAAAATGCTGTTCACAGTTCTGAATCATAAAAAAAGCTTAGATGCCTTCTTTTTCAAATAAAGCTAGCAAGAGAACAACGAAAAATTGATAATAGGAGTAAATTAGAAAGTTGCTTAAAATTGCATGCTTTATCTGAATCACAAAAGAAAAAAATTGGGTTCAGTGTCTCTTTAAGCTTGCGACTTGTCGGTGGCGGAGCCGATGGTAGTGGCTCCTTGCTGATAGATGTCCGGGCAGATTACCAAACTTTCCTGCAAAAGGATTTCCAGCTTTTCGGGTCAAGTAGTTAGATATTTGAGCAATTGTGGGAGCTATAAGGACGGAGCTCCTCTCTCTTGCTGCCGCTCACTCTGCCCGCAATATTGCAATGATATATAATAGTGATATTACTATGTGTATAACATATTTTTGTAGTTAGGTTTATAGCGGGAATAGGTTTTAGAAAATGAATATGGCTGGAGTGGGTGGGGTTTAATGTAGAGCGAAAACAAGATTAAGATATTATTGCAGTGGGTGGGTTAAAAAAAGAACTGGTCCATCTGCAGTGTTGAATTTCAATAATTGGATATTTTTTTTCTTTAAATAGGAGGGAACTCTCATCTGTAACAGAATGCATTAGGGAAGAAGTTAATTTGCAATGCAGTGCTTAATTGCTGTTCTAAAACTTTAATAATATAGCTTTTATAAATAAATAAAACAGGAGGTAGGTGTTGGGGGAGATAATGGTAATGGCATAGGGGGTCACATAAGTTGGGAAGTTACTTATAGGTGGCACATATGCATTTTGCTCATATGAGAATTAATTTTAGGACAGGGTTACCAATATGAGGGTCATGTCACATGGCAAATTTGGTAGAGGGGATCAAAACAGCAAAAGGTTATGTCATTTACAACAGGAGGACAAGGACAGAAGTGGTTAGAGTTAAGTTGCTCTGGGTTGCTCACAGTTAAAGGGGCAGTATACTAGAACATTATTTTCCTTTAATGTATTTCCACTGACTTATTATACCAGCAGCAGATTATAAAATGTATGAGAAAAAGGTCATTTATGCTTTTTTTGTATATGAAATAGCTAAATTTGTTCTTTATCGTGGGTGTTTGTGTGCGTCGGATTTATTACTTGTATTACAAGTTGAAAGTAAACACCAACATGTGAACGAAATCACAAATTATGCTAGAATGATTACCGCATCCTCAGAGCTCTGGTTAACTGTTTCTGTGAAACAAAAAAGTGTCACAAAACACATCACAAATACATTACCAAGTACAGTTACACTAATAAAAATTATTTAACAAAAAAAAGCACAACAAAGCTATAAGGGCTGAAAGATATGAGGTCGCAGGTGTTAGAGAAAAAAAAGGCATGTCTAAATATGTATATGTACATATACATATATATATGTTTATATGTGTGTACATATGTATCTATACCTATATATAATCATGTATATACAGTACTGTGCAATAGTCTTAGGCCAACCCAGGTGCATTTCATTAAAGA
This sequence comes from Bombina bombina, assembly GCF_027579735.1. NCBI lineage: Eukaryota > Metazoa > Chordata > Amphibia > Anura > Bombinatoridae > Bombina > Bombina bombina. The sequence continues at coordinate 55,134 of NW_026512438.1, read as the reverse complement.
AACACAAAACCCAAATTTTTTATTTCATGATTCAGACAGAGCATGCAATTTTAAGCAACTTTCTAATTTACTCCTATTATATTTTTTCTTTGTTCTCTTGCTATCTTTATTTGAAAAAGCTGGAATGTAAAGCTTACTAGTCAGCCAGTTTTTGGTTAAGCACCCTGGTTAGTGCCTGCTGATTAGTGACTAAAAGTATAAATTTGGGTTTTGTGTCCCTTTAAACTTTTTTCTTTCTCAGAGTTGTAGAGAATATATGCTGAGTTTGGGAGGTGACTCATGACAATTCAGTAAGTCAAAGGCCTCTAGTTATCAAGGTCTGTCGGACCTGATCCGACAGTGAGGATCAGGTCCGTCAGACCTCGCTGAATACGGCGAGCAATACGCTTGCCGTATTCAGCATTGCACCAGCAGCTCACAAGAGCTGCTGGTGCTACGCCGCCCCTTGCAGACTCGCAGCCAATGGGCCGCCAGCAGGGGGTGTCAATCAACCCGATCGTACTCGATGTCTTTGTGACCGCTGCTTCATAACTGCTGTTTCTGGCGAGCCTGCAGGCTCGCCAGAAACACGGGGCATCAAGCTCCATTCGAAGCTTGATACATAAGCCCCATAGTGTTCTTAAGTGTTAATATACGGATGTATCACGCTGTACTTAATATGTTATGGATGTATCAAACTTCACTAAATAGTCCAGTTTACACTGGATAAAATGCACCCACATTTAAAAATGAAAAGCAACTACAGATTGTTAAAAAAGATCTTCTTTATTTTACAATATATACAATCATTAACATATCCAAAAGCATTACCACATTTAAGAATGTACACCATACATTACATACAGCTGTTTGCCTATTCAATTAGTGTTTTAAAACAATATGGGCAAACAAAAAATTGCAAAAATGTGCATTTCTAAAATTTGAATCTACCTGATAAAGTGAAATGTTATTTCATTTTGCATTAAATTCCTGTGATGTGAAGCCTGAATGTTTTAATACAGATAAAAAAATGCATTCTAGTGCATTTTAAATATAAAATGAAGTTTTTGATTCTAAAGCAGATTTTATAGTCAGTCTAAATAAAGCCAGGAATCTTCCATTTAAATCTCTAAGAAGTTCCGGCTGGATGTTGGTGTAACTTTAGCTTTTAGCAATATTTCTGTTTTAACAGTCTAAAAAATACATTTCAGCAATCATTGGCTAGACATTTTGTTTGAAAATGAATATTCTAAAATACACTACATTACTCTCTGAAATGGCTAAATTAACCAACTCCAGAAAAAAAACAGCTTTGATGTGTAATCTCTTTTAGTCTAGTTGCATGAGGTAGTAACTAAATAATTTTGGCCACATGTTTATAAGCATCCTATTGGATGAAATAAGGCAAACGCAACAGAAGGACATAGCATTAAAATAAGAGTTCACAAAAAAAAAAAAACGTAGGAATGTTATAGAGGTGGCTTAGTGTGTGGCTGAAATGCAAATCTGTTCATCATATTAAATTGACACAAGCACGTAAGTTCCTGTATAAACAGAGTGCAAAACTGTACACACTCATATTCAACAAGCTTTGGTGTTCTCAAAGGCAATGAGAAATATGGCTGCTTTAATTAATTTCTCAGATACCATATGATGCAACTGCTTTGGGAGCACCAAAGAAAACAGCCTACACACACTACATATATATATATATATATGTTACGGGTAAAATCAGAAATCCGGGTAATACTAGAATTACCCGCGTAATCCTGACATTACCCAAGTGGCTGTGGGTAAAGCCTGATGTAATGTAATTCCCCCATCTACATTTTTTTTGCCTCTGTCTGGGGGGGGGGGGGTTCAAGAAAGGAGCCCTGACAATCCTCTGGCATCCACCCCAAGTGAACCCCCTAGACGGAGGCAAAAAAACAGAATTTATGCTTACCTGATAAATTACTTTCTCTTGTGATGTATCGAGTCCACGGATTCATCCTTTACTTGTGGGATATTCTCCTTCCCAACAGGAAGTGGCAAAGAGAGCACACAGCAGAACTGTCCATATAGCTCCCCCTCTAGCTCCACCCCCCAGTCATTCGACCGAAGGTTAGGAAGAAAAAGGAGAAACCATAGTGGTGACTGTAAGTTTAAACAAAAAAACTACCTGACTTAAAGGGACAGTCAACCATAGAATTGTTATTGTTTTAAAAGATAGATAATCCCTTTATTACCCATTCCCCAGTTTTGCATAACCAACACAGTTATAATAATATACTTTTAACCTCTGTGATTACCTTGTATCTAGGAACCTTCTTCCAGCCCCCTGATCACATGACTGTAAACTGTTTATTATCTATTGTCTTAAATTTAGCATTGTAATGTGCTAGATCTTAAATAACCCCCTGTGCCTGAACACAGTGTTATCTATATGGCCCACATGTACTTTCTGTCTCTTTGTGTTGAAAAGATATTTAAAAAGCATGTGATAAGAGGCAGCCCTCAAAGGCTTAGAAATTAGCATATGAGCCTACCTACGTTTAGTTTAAACTAAGAATACCAAGAGAAAAAAGCAAATTTGATGATAAACGTAAATTGGAAAGTCAATTAGAATTAAAAGTCCTATCTGAATATTGAAAGTTTAATTTATACTTGACTGTCCCTTTAATAGCCAGGGTGGGCCGTGGACTCGATACATCACAAGAGAAAGTAATTTATCAGGTAAGCATAAATTCTGTTTTCTCTTGTAAGATGTATCGAGTCCACGGATTCATCCTTTACTTGTGGGATACCAATACAAAAGCTTTAGGACACGGATGAAGGGAGGGAACAAGACAGGTACCTTAAACGGAAGGCACCACTGCTTGTAAAACCTTTCTCCCAAAAATAGCCTCCGGAGAAGCAAAAGTATTTGTCAAATTTGGAAAAAAGTATGCAGCGAAGACCAAGTCGCTGCCTAACAAATCTGTTCAACAGAAGCCTCATTTTTAAAAGCCCATGTGGAAGCCACTACTCTGGTAGAATGAGCAGTAATTGTTTCGGGAGGCTGCTGGCCAGCAGTCTCATAGGCCAAACGGATGATGCTTTTCAGCCAAAAGGAAAGAGAGGTAGCAGTCGCCTTCTGACCTCTCCTCTTACCAGAATAGATAACAGACAAAGAAGTTGTTTGTCTGAAATCCTTAGTTGCTTGTAAATAGAACTTTAAAGCACGAACCACATCAAGATTGTGTAACAGACGTTCCTTCTTTGAAGAAGGATTAGGACACAGAGAAGGAACAACAATTTCCTGGTTAATATTCTTATTAGACACAACCTTAGGAAGAAAACCGGGTTTGGTATGCAAAACTACCTTATCTGCATGGAACACCAGGTAAGGTGAATCACACTGTAAAGCAGATAACTCTGAAACTCTTCGAGCAGAAGAGATAGCTACCAAAAACAAAACTTTCCAAGATAAAAACTTAATATCTATGGAATGTAAAGGTTCAAACGGAACCCCTCGCAGAACTGAAAGAACTAAATTCAGACTCCATGGCGGAGCCACAGGTCTATAAACAGGCTTGATTCTGACTAAAGCCTGACTAAACGCTTGAACGTCTGGTACCTCTGCCAGACGTTTGTGTAAAAGAATAGACAAAGCAGATATCTGTCCTTTTAAGGAACTAGCTGATAATCCTTTCTCCAATCCTTCTTGGAGAAAGGACAAAATCTAACACCACATTCACTTTACCCTTCAGATTGCTTAGAGCCGGCAAAGAGAATGACTGGGGGGTGGAGCTAGAGGGGGAGCTATATGGACAGCTCTGCTGTGTGCTCTCTTTGCCACTTCCTGTTGGGAAGGAGAATATCCCACAAGTAAAGGATGAATCCGTGGACTCGATACATCTTACAAGAGAAAGATAGTGAAGAAAGATGTGTGAATTACAGTGCATCGTATATATGTTTGATGCAGTGATTCAATGCACTCTGAGAAGATTTATCATGTAACATTGGACTTTACCCACAGCCGCTTGGGTAATGTCAGATTTACCCAGATAATGCTAGGATTACCCAATTTCTTACTTTACCTGCAAACTATATATATATATATATATATATATATATATATATATATATATATATATATATATATATATATAATGTGTGTGTGTGTGGCAATATGTATGTATATATATGTATATGTATATATATATATATATATATATATATATGTGTGTGTGTGGCTATATATATATATATATATGTATATATATATATATATATATATATATATATATATATATATATATATGTGTGTGTGTGGCTATATATATATATATATATATATATATATATATATATATATATATATATTTACACACACGAACAAAAAACTTGCACTATGGTCGTTTCAAAAGTAATCTTTTACTGTGAACAGTGACGTTTCGGGGACAAAGTATCCCCTTCCTCAGACCTGAGGAAGGAGATACTTTGTCCCCTCAACGTCGCTGTTCACAGTGAAAGATTACTGTTGTTCGTATCTATTAAAGCTCACTAGCACCCTGGCAGTTGCTTGACGCAGTGAGAGTGCACATCCTAGCTTTGTTTTTATATATATGTATTCACACACATACACACGTGGGTGTGTATATACTGTATACAGAATTTTATATATATATATATATATATATATATAAACACCCCAATGCATTTGTCAACATCTCATATAAAACGTAACACAAGCAAGCAAACAAATGATATTAACAACCTTCAGTCTGTCACTGCTTTACTCTGTGACGTAATACATCACAAAACAATACTTTGTGCAAATATAAACGCCAGTGTACTTGCATTAAAGTTAAGGGTATCATAAAAATGCTTACAACCCTCTTTATAGATTACAGATTTGTTTTTTTAAACTTACAAAATGTATATTGGCATTACTAAATTACATAGAATAAAAAATACAATAGTGTTAATATATGCATTGTGTTTTGTTTTTTTCACACGGCAGTTTTATAATGTAGCTGAGACGCGCAGCAAATAGAAGAAACTGCTCTTTAATTACTAAATAGCTAGGCTTTCCCAATTCTCTTGTTCACGGACAACCTTGACATCTGTACAATTAAGACACTTGTACTTCATTAAGGGACCACTATCTACATTAGGATTTCTTATATGACGTCAGCCCGTAGATAAGGGAGAGAAATAAATCTACTTTTATGTACAAACAATTACATAATTGTGAATGTAGCACTTGTGTGAAAGGGCTTTAATAAGTGTATCCATACCACGTTATAGCAACATTGTCCTTAACTTTGTCTCATGCCACAATAAATTACTTATATGTATTTATATATCTATAAAACATGACCTCAAAACTACTGTGGCGTTTGTCTGACTTGAAGCATCAGATAACATTGCAATAGTATTCTCTTGATATCTCCAAACAATGGCATGCTCAGTAGCTGTTCTCATGACCAGCTAGGATGTACAGATTGCTGTTGGCTGTAGGGTTATCTGTTGGCCTGCTTTCTAAAACGACAACCCTGCAAAAAATGCAAGTGATAATCAGAAAATAAAGAATTAGATGTCAACGTAATAATCATCAGTAAAAATCCAATTACAAGAAACTAGATAAAGAACGTTTCAGTGTCACATTTGTTGCTATAAAGTAATTCACTGGGGGCTAAAATTTCAGACATCTACTTATTTATTTTTATTCTGTCAAATAAAATGAATGCACTAAGGCTGATAAATGTATTTACTTTGATTATTTTACATAATTTACACTTAAAATAGAATCATAGAGTGTACAATTTTAAAAACTTTCTAATTTGCTTACGTTGATATGTTTTGTTGAAACTTATCTCCTTTCCAAGACAGCATACTGATGTGCCCATCTTGAACAGTATTTACACTACTGACATCTAGTACTCAATACATGCACACACCTGAGTCTACCTCAGTATGCTCACATAGAAAGCTGCTAAGTTTCAACCAAAGATACCAAGATAAAGTAAATTTGATAACAAATGTTAGTTTATTTTTTATTATTTACAACTGCACACTCTAACTAATAAAGCCTTTTGAGTTTCTGAGATAAAGGGACAAAATAAAAAAATAAAAATAAACAAATCATTTTTTAGCAATTTCTTATTTTGCTCTCACTTTTTGATATGTATATTAGTTTTGGTCTATGACTGCAGCATATAATTACATACACACAGGACCTCTGATGAAGCAGCCAATAGAGCTGTGAAATGGGTTAGGCTCCGCCCCCGACAAACATACGATCTACACTTGAGCGAAATAGTGGAGCAGCTGTTGTACACCAATAGTACATAGGAGTGAATTAGCGGACACGCTGGTGTAGATGTATACATATCCAGGGCTGTCACACTCACGCTTCCTTTTCTTTTATTGCTGTCTTAAGGCTATTTGTCTATGTGTTTTTAGACTGTACCCTGTTCAGGAATCATTTTATGTTTTGCGCATTCTGTATCTGCATAACCTATTAAGAGACTACAGACTTGTATGATTTTATATTGTTACATAGAATACATACACTTTTTACCCACACTGCTGTCACTAGTTTAGTACACTGGAGAGACCACGATTCGTTGACTTTTAACAGTGGGGATATTGACTAATTTTTTCCGTACAAGCAACTTCATACAGTGGAATCACGAAGGAAACTTTTCCAGGAGGAGAATCCATAACAGATATCATCTGTACTCCAGAGCTGGAAACATACCTCATAGTGGATGAGGTTAAACCAAGTGAGTGCATAATTTTTTCTTGTCTGTATGTGTTTTTGAGTCAAAGACATATTACACTAAGAGTGCCTTGTTGTGCGCTTGTCCAAACTTGTACCGTTTCAGAACCATTTGGGGAATAACCTCACGTAGAGGGGAACACTCCATATCGGACAAAGCTACAGAGAATAGGGGCACACTGGAACTGATCCTAAAGACTTTAATGGTTTTATGGACTACCTTTATAATTGAAAGTATCTATTCTAGATCAGTGGGGTTACACACACCTAGTTTGTTTATACCATCTGAATAATATCCAGATAGAGGTGTACTGTTTAAGTGTGTATACATATGAATAGATCACTGCACTATATATTCTAAGCGCTGATCAACTCCTATACGTTTATATATATAAATATATATATATATATAAATAAAAGAGCTAACATTCTCTCCCAGACTTAAGATTCTCTCTGATTATTCTATTAGCAAAATATTTCTGAAAGTGTTTTTGTCATGTATGTATAAAATAATAAACACAAAAAGCAAAACTTGATAAAAGTAATTAACTAATTACCTGTCAGAACCAAGAAGGCGGAATATCCGTGTGTTATCTGAAATTTCCTGTGTGATCTGTAGGAAAAATAAATTGCATCTATAAAAGCAATACTTGCACATAACAAATACACTTGTTTTAATCAGAACATCTCAATAACCATAACTATACTGATCATAATCATCTGTTGCCGTGAGATTTCTCTGCATATCAACTTTAATCTGTCTCTTTAGGAGGAAGAAAAAAAAATGGCCAGAAATATTGACACAGTTAATAAGTGAAAGTGGTTCATTTGATTTATATGAACTGTTATTTATTAAGTACCGGTAACAGTGAATAGGATTCTTGCTAAAGACATAAACCAATTTCTATCAATTAAATGCCATCTACTGTTACTCACTTCATTTGATCGAAAACTTCTTCCTTGCATCCCGTGCTTCCAGAAAGCAAGAACACTGTCTTGTAGGCAAACTAGAGCAAAGAAACGTATCGTGGTAAGCATTTAAAGTGGAAAAAGCGCATAAGCTATGCTACAAATTATCCTGGTAAAAATGTATGTATATTGTTGTAGGTGATTTAAAGAAAATATAAAACTTAATTGCAGACACTGTAAGCACAATTAAAAGATTTGTCATTTAGCAGAGCTGAGTGCAAATGAGGGATGTGTCCAGAACCCCACCAATAAAGTGACCCTAATAGAAATGACCAGAGAGCTGTAGTGAAAGTTCAATATCCAAAAATGACACTGAAGGCAATATAGTACCAACTATACCAACTCCAGCCTTTAGGACAATGCTGTGAACGGGTTACAATGAGATCTTCAGGAGACACAATATAGAGATGGGTTGTAAGGGCCTTGGTAAACACTCGTGGGTCTTTAGCCAAGCTGTAGGGTAGGCACACAAGTTGCAATTGTAAAAAAAAAAAGAAGCAAAAGACAAGGGCGCCCAATGGCCTAGTACAGTGGTAGCAGCGGCTGTTAGTGTGTAGGTGAAGATGAGATACTCACAAATAGGCTGCACCTCCAGGTGCTTGATACGTCTAACTGGGATATTGTAGCCTCCCAACTGACTGGTCAATCTCCAAGAAGGATCGGTCACTTTTGTGTGAACTGGAATATAACAAAACACAACGGATGCCCAATGGCTTAGCACAGTTGAAATAAGGGGTGATAGTAAGTTCATCAACAAAATACTCACAAAGAAGGCGCACAGCCAGGTGCTATAGGAGCAGACTGGGAACTCCCAGCTGACCGATAGCCCAACGTACTCCAAGAGGGGGGAGTGAAGTCTCCAACAGTGTGAAAAAATAAAAATTGTATCATAAAACAAACGAGCAGAACTGCATGGATGATAATTATATAAAAAATGGTTAATTAAATATAAATTTATTATTTTTAATAAACCATTTTTTATACTCCCCCCTCTTGGAGTGCGTTGGGCTACCAGTCAGCTGGGAGGCTGTGAGTTCCCAGTCTGCTCCTATAGCACCTGGCGGTGAGCCTTCTTTGTGAGTATTTTGCTGATGAACTTACTTTCACCCCTGATTCCAACTGTGCTAGGCCATTGGGCGTCCGTTGTGTTTTGTTATATTCCAGTTCACACGGAAGTGACCGATCCTTTTTGGAGATTGACTGGTGAACAGTCAGCTAGGAGGCTGCAATATCCCAGTAGGCGTATATAGCTCCTGGAGGTGCAGCCTCACCTACATACTACCATCTGCTGCTACCACTGTGCTAGGCCATTGGGTGACCCTGTCTTTTGATTTTTTTTTTTTAACTTCTACCAGAGGGACTACCAGAGGGACAGCCGTGACCTTCTCCGGGGAGCTGCCTGACGAACTTTCACTATCTTCCACTACATTTGACTTGAGACTTTTATGAATTTCGCTGCAGCCAACTATTGACATTAGCCTTGGACTCGGCCTGCTTTCAGTGTATTTTTGGCTTAGTATTACCCTCCACCCCCCTTTTTTCCCCCTCCTCCGAGCGCACTCTGTCTTTTGATTCTTTGTTTTATAAAGTTGCAATTGTTGCTGATCAATGGAAAAAGGGGAAGCTATAGTGACTGGGATTAATGGCAATACACAAATAATACATAGGTCAGGTTCTATTACTCTTAGAAATGAAACAAATGGTCCAATTTTGAAATTTGAACACTTGACAAACTTGCAAGAACTGGCCCTCAATATAAGACTCTAAGGAGGTTAGAGCAGAACCTGGTCCTTATTCATGAAATTACTTATAATGCAAGTCTGCAGTTATCTACCATGAACAAATTAAAAATTTCAGTGTGCAAACTTTTGACTTTCAACTAATACGCACGCTAGTCCAACGTGTGCAAAAACCTTACTTCCAGCAGAGTTAGTGCGCGAGCGATAAATACCGCTCTACTGGTAATATAGCCCTAAGAAGAAGGTCTGAGCCAGTCAACACTTTGCCATTAAATGGTAAGGTCATCAGCTGGAACTTATTCTAACAGGTTTTAAACCATAGCCTTTGACAAGCCTTAACTGTAAAAGCAGAGGTTCATGCTGATAACAGTAATCACTTGAAGCATCAGAGTTAAATAGACTGGTTGACTGGATAAGAGTAACGCCTACCCAAAACTAGCTCTAGCTGCTGAATCATAAACTTTAAAGGGACATTATACACTCATTTTTTCTTTGCATAAATGTTTTGTAGATGATCTATTTATATAGCCCATAAAGTTTTTTTTTTTTAAATAAATGTATAGTTTTGCTTATTTTTAAATGACATTGCTCTGATTTTCAGACTCCTAACCAAGCCCCAAAGTTTTATGTGAATACGGTCAGCTACCTTCTCCAGCTTGCTCCTGTTTGTGTAAAGGGTCTTTTCATATGCAAAAGAAGGGGGAGGGGGGGAGTGTCTTATTTGCCACTTGCAGTGGGCTTTCTAGCTACCTTTTAAACAGAGCCAAACTGAGAGCTTCTAAGTAAGTTTTTAAACAGTTTTATACTGGATTTTTATAGCAGTATCAGTGCATCTTATTCTTTATAGTAGTGTCTATTACATGCAGTTATATGAAAATGAGTATATACTGTCCCTTTAAAGCATATTCTATAGAATAATATAACATCCTTTTTATTATTTTTCAGTAGTCAAAATCCATCCACCATATGCCAGTCTTTGCTTTAGTCAATAAGGCTTGCCACTATCATAATGTTACTATAAAGAGAGTTGTTTTGCAGTTGTTATTTGCTAAACCCGATTAGGGATAGATATGTAGCAGAGTTAGTCTGGATAACTCAGCACAGTTCAAGTTCTGAGAATTAGAAATTGCTCAGTTTTTACAGCTAAAATTTCATGAAAAGGGGGCAAAATAAAAAAAATGAAAATATAGTGCAAAGTTATTTCATTATGCATAACTTAACATTTTATATAAAAATCTCAAGATGTCTCTTTAATCGTACTGACTATTATCATCTCCTGTTAAAATGAATGTGAGTGACATTATGCAGAGAACATTAGTCCTCAATATCATGGAACCCAGACTTTTTGGCATCTAATTGTCAGTAGATCTCAACCCACTACTTGTAGTGTGACAAAAACATTGTGATGCATTAGAGCCAAGTTAGGACTTAATTATACAAAACACCTGCTATCCACTGATTTTGTGATGCAGAAAATACTTGCACAAAACAGGTTTACATTTTGTTAAATGGAAATCTAAACTGCCAAGTGTAATGCATATAACTTCCAAGAGCTGGTTCCAAATAAACAAGAAGAATCTGTGAATAACATAGAAAACAAAAATCTTCTTGCCAGGATGACTTATTGGACAGTTTCATGTGACATGAAAAGCCATTTTCAAATCCCAAACCTCAAAATTAAAGTTTAATCGTCTAGATAGAGCATGACATTTTAAACAACTTTTTAGTTTAATTCTATTATCACATTTTCTCTGTTTTCTTGGTATCCTTTGCTGAAGAGTAAACCTGAATGGGCTGATAGAACTGTTTGCAACAGTGTATAACATTGTTACATGTTCCTGAGGTCTTATGAGCCTTCTTACGTGTACTCTCCAATAAAGGATACGAAAAGAACAAAGCAAACGTTATAATAGAAGTAAATTTAAAAATTGTACAAAATTGCATGTTCTATCTTAATCATGAATGTCTAGTTTTGATTTTACTGTCTCTTTAAGCAACATTTTTAAGACTTAAAGGTTCTTAAAAATGAATTTATGTCAAAGTCAAAACTATCTAATTCTTCAGTGTGCTACTTCTATAGATTGCCAATGTCTGAACCAAGTTCAGTGGTAGTCACTGATATCAAATTGCATCTTATATTAAAAAGAGCTGTACGCCTAATGCATACGGCTAGGCATGTTCCTGAATGCATATGCACTTGCCACCATAATCCCTGCATGCACAGAAGCATACTAGAGATATCCAATCGCATGGGGAAGGTAGAAAGGAGATGCATCAATGTTTAATCTGCACGTGTGTGGTACACATGCACTCCCAATACCTATACAGATATGTCCTCTGTGATTGGCTTTGTATGAGTCACACAGAGAGAATTTAAACCAACTTCAGCAAGCCATCTCTGCTAAAGTGCTTGAAATGGGTATGCACATGTCATTGAGATGTAGTTTATTTAGGTATGAAAATGTTTGAATTCTATGTCCCTTTAATGGTTGACTATGGGCAACATTAACTTGTGAGATATTTAATACTGGATGCTTTCCTCCTCTTATTATGCAAATTAATGGGTGTCCAAAATTGCAACATAAAAACAAAAACATGTTATTGTAAGCACAGGAACATTGATTAAAATATTAATACAATTAGATACATTTTAAAATTAGTATATAATATTCTAAGCATGCTATGTGAATTCCAGTTTCTATGTATGGAGTGGAAAACGCACAGATTGCATAGGTAAATTACCAGAAACAAGGCAAAATACAAACTGAATGTGCATTACATATTTTCTTTTTTATGCTGGGTTTAATTTTCAGTGCTATGTCACTTTAATAACTTATCTTATATGTCATTTAAAAATACCAATTTTAACAAGACGCACTTACCTATGGACTCTATTTGAAAATCAAATGTAAGTTCTGAGGATAATTTTCTGCTTGATTTTAATCTTCCTTGAAGATTTACAATTTTTATGCAACCTATAAAATAAATATAAAATAATATGGTGTTAAAATGAATTCAGTATCTATGAATTACATGCCCAAATATGTGAGTAAGATAAACTAATAAATAGAGAAATGTATCAAGCTGCATTCGCTGCTTCTGACACACCGTGGTGCAGGCATGCATAAGCGCCTGCAACCACAAATGTAACAAACAGTTCTTGCCTCTTGTCCTTTGCCCCTTGTTGTGATTAACAGGTCCTGCTTAAGTGCAACCAAATGTATAAAAGAAGGGGGGTTAGGACTGCCCAAGAGAGCTCTTATGAAATCTTACATTTTGTTGAGTGATGCTGCATCGCGAGTGGTGATTGCAGGCAGACGGGAATTTTCTGCCTGCAGCTTGATACATTTTCTATTGGGTTTGTTTGTAGACATCAACTTGGGCAATTTTTGGTTTCCTTTAGTCAATTAGCAGGGCCACCATTTGAATAAGAAAAGCTGTCTGAATCAACAAAACAAGTCTGCTGTATAAGAAACGCTACAATCACAATTTTGTTGGCGCTAGTGTAGTGCTAGAAAGGTGAGCTGGCATTCTCAGTACCCAGCTCCCGGATCACCGGCACAGCAGGTCCTTTTTCAGAGTGTTGTTTATACAGTAGACTGGTTTTGGTGGTACTACTGCTTTATGTGGTGGCCGTTTTTTATGTTTACTTTCTCGTGTACCCTTCCTTATAACCAGATAATTCAAGTGCAGCTGCCAGAAGACGCATTTGTAATACCTTTCAGAAACACCTGCTGTTTGGTTTTAAATGTAGTTGAACTTTTTCATGTATTTTATTTTATTTCAATGATTTATTTTTATTTTAGCTTATAGTTTTGTAAACGCCCCTTTAAAAACTTTTACATAAGACCCTCAAGGTTTACGTGTCTCAATTATGAAAACAATTTAACCAATCAAACTTCTTGAACAAAGATTTGTTAAACACATGAAAAACTATAAGAAACAGTATTTTCAGGAAAACTACTGTAGGGGTTTTTCACACCTGTATGGAAACAAAAATATACGTGGACGATGTGAAAATAAAACACAACAAAAATGTTGCTTTGAAATTAAACAAACACGTTTTCAAGAGGACAAGTGCTCTTGAAGTGGAATAGGCTAAAAATCCTGCTAAAACTAGTCAAAAGGGTTATTTAGTTGAAGAACTGGAATACCACTATTACATTTACACAGTATGAATCAATTTAAAAAAAAACAAAAAACATTAAGGCTTTGAATTGAGAACTCTGTGAAAATGTGTGCACTTGTACAACCATCCTAATATTTTCTTCATCCATACTGTTTGCTAAATCAGTAGTCAGTTGGTTAAAGGGACAATGAACACAAATTTTTTTCTTTTGTGATTCAGATAGAGCAAGAAATTTTAGGCAACTTTCTAATTTACTCCAATTATCAAAATTTCTTTATTCTCTTGGTATCTTTATTTGAAATGCAAGAATGTACGTTTAGATGCTGGCCCATTTTTGGTGAACAACCTAGGTTGTTCTTGCTGATTGGTGGATAAATTCATCCACCAATAAAAAAAAGTGATGTCCAGAGTTCTGAACCAAAAAAAAAAAAAAAAAAAAGTTTAGATGCATTATTTTTCAAATAAAGATAGCAAGAGAAAGAAGAAAAAATGATAATAGGAGTAAATTAGAAAGTTGCTTAAAATTGCATGCTCTCTTTGAATTACCAAAGATTTTTTTTTTGTTTCAGTGTCCCTTTAAACAACCATTAAATGCTTCAGAATTGCATAATAAAAAGACAATGCAATAGCACTTACTCTGAATTTTAAATTAGCATTGTTTTTTTTTTTATAAATTTAAAAATTTACTTCAATTTGCTGGGCCCCTGTATCATGTGAACACTATCAACCAACCACAGACACATATACACTGTGAACTCTTGCACATGCTCAGCAGGACCTGGTGCCTCAGAAAGTGTGTGTATAAAAAGATTGCCTACAATTTGATAATGAATCTGAATAATTTTGACAGTGCCCCTTTAAAGGGAAAAAACCTTGTAATTATAAGACTTTTCTGTAGTCTTAGTAAATTAACATACAAGTAAAGTGTTGAATCTTTCTAACTACATTAAAGGGACAGTGCTTTTTGTGTAAAAATTTGAGCTTGCCCCAACTCTCCCTAGTGAGGCCAAGAAGCAAATTCTGCAACCTAGTTGATTTAAACAATTTGTAGCATTGTTTTGTGTCCTTTTATCAGTGTTGCTTATCATGCTATTTCTCTCCCAATACATAACCAGATACTGTCTAAAACAGTAATGCTTTTTAAAGCTTTAAAAGTTATGCGCATTAAATATTTTATTCTCAAAATAGCTGTACCGTTTTTTAAAAGAGAATTAAACACATGTCAAGCACCTCCCTGTAACTATGGGTCCCACCCATGGAACCGAGCTTACACTGCAGCTATCTGAAGGAGAGTTGCTGCACATGTGCAAACAAGTCAGCACTGGATGAAGTGAAAGATCATTTTAAAATGGCAGCATCCACAGAGGGAGGCGGGGAATACCCTCATTACTATGCTTATAAAATGTATTTAGTGTTTAAAGGGCCATTCCAGTTAAAATTTAAATGCACATAGATGCCTTACTTTTTTAACTAAAATCATATTTGCAATCTACATATATTGGCAAAAATGCTTGTAGTAAAAGTTATCACTGTTTCAGTGTTAACATTTGTCTCTGCACGTGCATGTGAAGCATAGCTAAGCATTTTAAATAATGCAGCTGCTCAGAGCACCAGTGGGGCTTGTATCATGTCCGCAATTAACAAATTGGGTCATTACCAGATGGTACAAGCGCACCTTAGGCTCTCTGATCATGTGCTGTGTTTAAAATGCTGATGCACGATGCATACTTTTAAAACAGCTATGGCTTTTATTAGAAGCATTTTTCCCAATACAGGTATATTAAAAGAAAAATTCTATTCAAAGCTGAAATGCATTCATGTGGATTCCAGTTTTGGCTGGAATGTCCCTTTAATGGGATAGAGGTACACACATCAATAGATATTTTGTCAAGTTCCTATAGTCCTGGGAAAGTAAGAAATAAAGCTTTATTTGTTCCCTATTTTTAAGTATTTTGTTTTACGCTCTTGACTAGGAACTTGTTTCCTTGACTTTTAAACTACAGTAACAATGTTCTAGTCCTGTTATATGTGGTTAATATACTTACGATCTAGACAAACAAGTATAGTATCCCTTTCCAGCTGTGTCAACTGTACAACATCGGTCTGCGGCGTATCTATTTAAAAGGAAAAACAATTTAACTGACAGTGAGGACAAACAAATCGATAATTTAGTTGTGATGCACAAAAAAACAAGCAATAAAAAAATTACATGCTTTCTTTATTAACTAAAATTATTTTCACTTTTTTTCCATTTCCAAGATTACACATATTTGTATGATATCATGGATGAAGCTTTATTTAAAACACAAAACAGTGGGGAAATAGATGGATACTATTAACGATAAATAGCACATCCTATATTTTAAAAGTCATGCGCAGTAGAGACTGCAGCGCGAGACAAACATATCTGGCCGCAAGGAAGGATCAGCAGTGACCGCCGTGAGGATCAGAAAGCAAAGAGGGTGGGAACGGGCGGAAGGGGGGCGGGGATGGCGTATCCGGGCAGGGCCGCTGCACTGCAGAAAATGGCCCGTGTACATGGGCTTTAGCACTAGTTTAATAATAATTGATGTGCACTAACCTGTTTCTGTGAACCATGAAGAGGTAGAGTTGGGGTTAACTGTTTCAAACCGTACAACTTGATTGAAGTCCGTCCCTCGGCTGACACTAACACAGATCATAGGGTATTCTTGTTCAGGGACTACAAGCATCTCTAACATCATGAGAGGACAAGGCAGGGGAAAGTCTACGTGCTGAAAAAACAACAACAATATATTAATGCATTACATACAAAATATGTCTCTCATATGAAGCTATTTACAGTGTAACACAAAATGACTAAATCAGGCCCATATAGTGGCCTAGGAAGCGTGATTTAGAGGACCAACAAATTCTCAGGTGTTTTGCAGACTGAATCCCTTTTTTTTGTGGCCTGAATTAGAGTGCCATCCTGTATAGTTTTAGCAGCAGAAAGAGTAGGGTTCTTGTGCCACTTTACAGATCACTAGCTATTTAATATATATATATATATATATACACACACAAACACACACAGTTGTGCTCATAAGTTTGCATACCCTGGCAGAATTTATGATTTCTTGGCCATTTTTCAGAGAATATGAATGATAACACAAAAACTTTTCTTTCACTCAGGGTTAGTATTTAGCTGAAGCCATTTATTATCAATCAACTGTGTTTACTCTTTTTAAATCATAATGACAACAGAAACTACCCAAATGACCCTGATCAAAAGTTTACATACCCTGGTGATTTTGGCCTGATAACATGCACACAAGTTGACACAAAGGAGTTTGAATGGATATTAAAGGTAACCATCCTCACCTGTGATCTGTTTGCTTGTAATTAGTGTGTGTGTATAAAAGGTCAATGAGTTTCTAGACTCCTTGACAGACTTGTATTTTTTATCCAGTGCTGCACTGACATTTCTGGATTCTGAGTCATAGGGAAAGCAAAAGAATTGTCAAAGGATCTGCTGGAAAAGGTAGTTGAAAGGGATATAAAAAGATATCCAAGGAATTGAGAATGCAAATCAGCAGTGTTCAAACCCTTATCAAGAAGTGGAAAATGAGGGGTTCTGTTGAAACCAAACCACGGTCAGGTAGACCAACTGCCAGAAAAATTGTTTGGGATGCAAAGAAAAACCCACAAATAACTTCAGGTGAAATACAGGACATGTGGCGTGGCTGTTTCAAGATGCACAATAAGGAGGCACTTGAAGAAAGATGGGCTGCATGGTCGAGTCGCCAGAAGAAAGCCATTACTACGCAAATGCCACAAAGTATCTCGCTTACAATACGTCAAACAGCACAGAGACGAGCCTCAAACCTTCTGGCACAAAGTCATTTGGAGTGATGAGACCAAAATTGATATTTTTGGCCACAACCATAAACGCTACACTTGGAGAGGAGTTAACAAGGCCTATGATAAAAGGTACACCATTCCTACTGTGAAACACGGAGGTGGATCGCTGATGTTTTAGGGATGTTTGAGCTACAAAGGCACAGGAAATTTGGTCAGAATTGATGGCAAGATGAATGAAGTATGTTATCAAAAAATACTGGAGGGAAATTGCATTCATCAGCCCGGAAGCTGCGCATGGGACGTACTTGGACATTCCAACATGACAATGATCCTAAACACAAGGCCAAGTCGACCTGTCATTGGCTACACCAGAATAAAGTGAAGGTTCTGGAGTGGCCATCTCAGTCTCCTGACCTCAATATCATTGAGCCACTCTGGGAAGATCTCAAATGTGCAGTTCATGCAACACAGCCCAAGAATTTACAGGAACTTGAGGCTTTTTGCCAGGAAGAATGCGCAGCTTTACCATCTGAGAAGATAAAGAGCCTCCTCCACAAACTTTTGATCAGGGTCATTTGGGTAGTCTCTGTTGTCATTATTATTTAAAAAGAGTAAACACAGTTGATTGATAATAAATGGCTTCAGCCAAACACTAACCATGAGTGAAAGAAAAGTTTTTGTGTTATGTTATCATTTGAGCATAACTGTATATATATATATATATATATATATATATATATATATATATATATATATATATATATATATATTTATATCTCTTATTTAATAAATAGACATTGCACTATAACATTTTCCCAATTGTCCTTTTTACCTGCTGGAGTGTATTAAATTGTTTACAAACAGCTACTTCACCAACAGCCATTTCAAAATAGGCTGAATTTGCTTAGTGAACCCACCGCCTATTTTGAATAG
Source organism: Bombina bombina (assembly GCF_027579735.1). Taxonomy (NCBI): domain Eukaryota; kingdom Metazoa; phylum Chordata; class Amphibia; order Anura; family Bombinatoridae; genus Bombina; species Bombina bombina. The sequence continues at coordinate 36,812 of NW_026512438.1, read as the reverse complement.
TTAATTAAGCGTTGCAACATTGGCTACAGAGAGTTTATGTAAACCAGAGGCAGCTGCAAAAATCAACTCCCCAGTGAAGAGCCAAGTCTATTAAACACTGAACCCATTTTTTTCTTTTGTGATTTAGATAGAGCATGCAATTTTAAGCAATGTTCTAATTTACTCTTATTATCAAATGGTATTCATTCTTTTGGTATTTTTATTTGAAAAGCAAGAATGTAAGTTTAGATGCCGGCCCATTTTTGATGAACAACATGGGTAGATAAATTCATACACCAATAAACAAGTGCTGTCCAGGGTCTGGACTTTCTTTTTCAAATAAAGATAGCAAGAGAACAAAGACAAATTGATAAAAGGAGTAAATTAGAAAGTTGCCTAAAATTGCATGCTCTATCTGATTCACAAAAGAAAAACTTTGGGTTCGGTATCACTAAGATTTCAAAGGATGTTCATGCAGCTGCTTTGAATACAGCAAATCAGCTGCTTGCCTGAATACATTGTTTTTGTGCAGACTATGTTCACATATTAATAAACACAATCGTTTAATGCAAGGTTGAAGATCCAACAACGACCTGCTTCTTGCGTCCTCTACCATCACCTCCTCTTGTGCTAAACTACAGGACTTCTCTTGTGCGGCACCAACCCTCTGGAACGCACTTCCTCGAGCTGTCAGACTTGCCCCTAACCTCTCCTCCTTTAAACGTTCCCTAAAGACCTTTCTGTTCAGGGAAGCTTATCACCCGACTTATTAACAAACTAACTTCACTTAACTAACAGTTGCCCTCTATCTCCTCACTAATATCATTTTCACCTCTGCAGTCCCCGCCTCCTGTTTCCCATCCTCCTACCCATCTAGATTGTAAGTTCCCACGGGAATAGGGCCCTCAATTCCCCCTGTATATGTCTGTAAAATGTTGTCTTTTATCGTATTGAGATGTTTGAAGAACCAGCAATCAGTTGAGATAGATCATACAATTTTAAACAACTTTCTAATTTACTTCTATCATCTAATTGGCTTCATTCTCTTGGTATACTTTGTTGAAGGAGAAGCAATGCACTACTAGAATCTAGATGAAAGCCAATGACAAGAGGAATATATGTGCAGCCACCGTTTAGCAGCTTCTGAGCCTACCTAGGTATACTTTTTAACAAAGTATACAAAGAGATCAAAACAAATTAGGTAATAGAAATAAATTGGAAAGTTATTTAAATTTGCATGCTCTGTCTGAATCACAAAACAAAAAACATGTTCTTTATGTCCCTTTAAAGTGATGGTAAAACAAACTGAAATGGTTAAATCCGTTCCGATGTTAAGTTACTTTACTTACACCACTGCCGGCCCACTTGGAAGTAAACTTTTTTTTCTTGTGGTGCCTTTTTGATAAATCATCCAATCTTCTTGCAAGCCATACAGCTAGTCACGTGATCACAAAAGACATGGCTTTATGGATGAGCAGTGAAAATATCAACGCTAGAAAAAAGGTTTACTTCCAAGTGGGCCAGCAGGGGTGGTGGTAAGTAAACTTACCAGAACGGATTTCACCATTTCAGGGGTGGATACATTTTAATTTAAAGGAACAGATATACACATAATATGGAAAATGATTGCATATATATCATTAAGGAACACTAAGTTTACTATCACTTTAAAAACAAGAAAGGAGAGAAACACGTATGTTATGAAAAAAAGACTGCAGTACATTTTATTTGGTAGTTTTTAAAAGAAATCATGTTTTAAATATTTTTTCCAGGTGTATGTTGCAGCGTACACTGAGACATATCTGGCAGACAGGCATATATTTAATGCAATAATAAAAATAGCGGATTCCCTGAGATGCCTACACTAAAAATATGCAAACCCATCATGTAGTTAAACTTGTGAAACTTGGTAAATTATTGTTCATCTGTGGTCTGTATTTAGATGTCAGTCAACATGATAAATTGTTTGCAATGTTCACAAAACAACAACATTGGTTTTAATTAAATGAAAAGACTCCTGTCTGCCTCAATGACAGGTATGAAAGTAATTGATCTATAAATAAAAGTTTTATTGCATTAGTTCCAGGTGATTTATGGATTCAAAATAGGAGAGTTCTTTCTTTCTCATATTTGCAAAATTTCAAATCTTTATTCAACAGAAATGACAGCTGAGAATATATTTTATTTTGTTTATTATCACCTGTGAATGTCTTATATGAGAAAATGATTATTTATGTTTCCTTTATACCTACCTTAATTAACATAAACTTCTGCATCTGTTCGACCCATTCTAATAATATAATGCTGGACTGCAGTGCTCCACACAGATATTTATGGCTTGTATAAGGATTCCTCACTAGAAACAAAGCAAACAAACATATTGATTTAATATGAAACAAGTCCCTCTTTACCATCAATGAAGGGAAACATAGCATTTCTAAGGATTAAAGGGACAATAAACTGCTGAGTACAACTACAATAGAGTGGTTACTACTCATCATGGTATAGTTTTTCCTCCTATGCCTGCGTCTGTCTTCAAAGTCATTCTCTTAGTTTACCCCCTATGTAACTTTAAAACTGTGCAAAGAAACTGCAAAAATGTAACAGTCCCGCTCTATTATGTGAGCTAAACTGAAGTGAAAGGTGCAGCTATCAAAAAGTAGATCTGTGAAAGTGCATTGCTCCTATCACAGGACTCAACAATACGTAAGCTACAAGATGGCGGCGCCCAGTATAAAATGGAGAGCTTTACCAAATGGATTTAAACAGCTTTAAAGACAGCTGCGGGTACAGGAGGGAAAACAACATTTGTTTTTAAAATGTAAGATATAATGTACATGATTAGTGTATACCACTAGCTACAAATTAGGTACCAATAATATCAGGAGAAAAACAAACCTTACCGACACAGCACTTTTGACACCATTTTGTATCAGGAATTTTTGTAGACACTGCAAACTTCCTGCAGAACAGCAATAAAACAGAACAAAAGAAGGAACAGTGAGAAACAATATATATAAATTGCTGTAACTGCATTGTAGTTTATGTAAAAGCCAATGTTTCACCTACAAAACAATAACATATTTTGCTCCAAAGCACAATGCAATTTATCTAGGGATCTTCAAGAAAACAGATGTATACATCAATTATAAATAACAAATACATTTAAATAATTAAATATAATATTAAAGGTAAATCACTGATTTTATTGTTTTGTATATGTGTATTAAACACAAAAGCTCTGTCTAGTAAAAATTAAACTTAGAAATATATTTTACTTCTGGATATAAAAGCAAATCATAGGTGTAATGCAAATATATAAACATTAGAAGAAAATAAAACAATTAGAGACCAGCGCAAAATGAATTGAATACAAACACCTATATATAAGGAAGATTCCCAATATTACTTCCAAAAGGACAAAAATTTAAATATAATACAAAATATAAGTGCGCAAAGTGGATGCTAAAGTAAACAATTAAAAAGGGGTTTTAAAATAAACTCAGAATTCTGAATGTTTGACCATGTGCAAAAATTTAAATCTAATATATTCAAATGCAGAGAGGTTTTTTATAGGTCCTCACACCAAAGGGTTAAAATTAATTCCCATATACTTCGATTAAATTAAATTAGTGGTGAATACAAACGTGAAACAAACCACATATGATTAAAATATATATTGTATTTTATAATGCTTAAAAACATGAAATAAACAATTTGAAAATACTCTTTCTAAAATTATGAATCTAACATTTATTTATTTAATACAATTGATAGTGACCGGCCCTAACTTATAAAACACATCTAAATTAATAACACATCTAAATTAATAAACACATCTAAATTAATACCACATAAATTGATAAAAGGACAAATATGATCACAAAATAAAGTGTAAGTTTTAAGGACTCAGATGGAAACTTTATAATTAGTCCCAAAAGGAAAGTCCCAAGCGATGTCCTTCCCAAGCTTTCCACAAAAGCACAATGCACGATGATAAGCAAGAAAAATCTTCTGATTCCTCCCAGCTGGTCCTGAGCAGCGTCTAGGTGGGAGACAGAAGCGTCCACTTGAAATTGGTGTATATAGTTTATACAACAAACAAATATCGGTACTTACACATAGGTACCGAAAGATCAGCGCCGCGCCCGATTCTCATCAAACACAGGTGTCCCAGTGTGTATAGGATCCACACAGGCTCTTCTCACAGCCTTAACACCAGCTCACTACAGAGAGTAGCCCAGAGTGATGTAAAAATCAAGGCGCCAAACAGGATACACCTGTGAAAGGTGGATAAAAACTACAAAAAAGCTGCAAAAAGTTGTTTTAAAATTCAAATTCATAAATTCAAATTCATAGAGTGACCAATGTTCAATATTAATATAGTTCAACTGAGCAACGCGTTTCAATTCCTTTTTCAAGCTCAGTTTGTGAGTCTCAGATGCCGGCTTTTTATACCCTCAGGAAATCTTCAAATTCTTAAAGGCATAGCCATTCCATTTGTTTTTGTCTCAGAAGTGCACAATTTCTTATTTCTGCATCTACAGTCTTACTTGATACCTCTCTATATTGATTGTCCTTATATATAAACTTATATTCACGACTAAAACCCCCAAAAAATTAAAGTTAAAAAAGAGCACATTACAAGAAACCTTTTTCAAAAAATTGAAGAAATAGAGAAATAAATAAAGAAATAAATAACAGAACAACTGTATATCTTATAAGTACTAAATAAAAACAGTATCTAAAAATTAAATGATAGATAATAATTCATTAATTCAAAAAAATATATTTAAAACCACATTTATTTACATATTTTTTGTTTCATGCTCATATTCACCCTCAATATCTATAGGAATGAATAAAAGAAACCTCCCCAAAGTGTAAAACCCCCAAAAAACTTTTTCAATTACTAAATATATTAAAATAATAAAGATTAGAGTAATAAAAATTAAAAATGAATGCACATAAACAATCCATTCAAAAATCAAAATTTCAGTAATAATATATTTAAAAATACTAAAAGTCTTTCTTGAAAAGCTATAAAATTCATTATTATTATAGAGATTCATAAAACTTGTAAAAATTATTTCATAAAAACACCCAAATCGAAATCTAAGTTCAATCCATCTGGGTGTAGAGTTTTTAAGTCAAAAATCCATTTGGCCTCTAATTTTAAAAGCTCATCCCTCACATTGCCCCCTCTCCAGTTTGGCCTCACTTTATCTATGATAGTATATTTAAAATGATTTAGGTTTCCTCCTTTGCATGTTTTAAAATGTTTAGGAACTGGTAAGTCCTGATTCCTTATATTATTCATATTTTCGATTGAATTTAAATGCTCTCTTATTCTATCTTTTGCAGTCCTTTCGGACTCACCAATGTATTGGGCCCCACACGAACATTCTATCAGATAAATAATGTTGGTGTCTGTACATCTAAAAAACAGAATTTATGTTTACCTGATAAATTTCTTTCTCCAACGGTGTGTCCGGTCCACGGCGTCATCCTTACTTGTGGGATATTCTCTTCCCCAACAGGAAATGGCAAAGAGCCCAGCAAAGCTGGTCACATGATCCCTCCTAGGCTCCGCCTACCCCAGTCATTCGACCGACGTTAAGGAGGAATATTAGCATAGGAGAAACCATATGGTACCGTGGTGACTGTAGTTAAAGAAAATAAATTATCAGACCTGATTAAAAAAACCAGGGCGGGCCGTGGACCGGACACACCGTTGGAGAAAGAAATTTATCAGGTAAACATAAATTCTGTTTTCTCCAACATAGGTGTGTCCGGTCCACGGCGTCATCCTTACTTGTGGGAACCAATACCAAAGCTTTAGGACACGGATGAAGGGAGGGAGCAAATCAGGTCACCTAAATGGAAGGCACCACGGCTTGCAAAACCTTTCTCCCAAAAATAGCCTCAGAAGAAGCATAAGTATCAAACTTGTAAAATTTGGTAAAAGTGTGCAGTGAAGACCAAGTCGCTGCCCTACATATCTGATCAACAGAAGCCTCGTTCTTGAAGGCCCATGTGGAAGCCACAGCCCTAGTGGAATGAGCTGTGATTCTTTCAGGAGGCTGCCGTCCGGCAGTCTCGTAAGCCAATCTGATGATGCTTTTAATCCAAAAAGAGAGAGAGGTAGAAGTTGCTTTTTGACCTCTCCTTTTACCTGAATAAACAACAAACAAGGAAGATGTTTGTCTAAAATCCTTTGTAGCATCTAAATAGAATTTTAGAGCGCGAACAACATCCAAATTGTGCAACAAACGTTCCTTCTTTGAAACTGGTTTCGGACACAGAGAAGGCACGATAATCTCCTGGTTAATGTTTTTGTTAGAAACAACTTTCGGAAGAAAACCAGGTTTAGTACGTAAAACCACCTTATCTGCATGGAACACCAGATAAGGAGGGGAACACTGCAGAGCAGATAATTCTGAAACTCTTCTAGCAGAAGAAATTGCAACTAAAAACAAAACTTTCCAAGATAATAACTTAATATCAACGGAATGTAAGGGTTCAAACGGAACCCCCTGAAGAACTGAAAGAACTAAATTGAGACTCCAAGGAGGAGTCAAAGGTTTGTAAACAGGCTTAATTCTAACCAAAGCCTGAACAAAGGCTTGAACATCTGGCACAGCTGCCAGCTTTTTGTGAAGTAACACCGACAAGGCAGAAATCTGTCCCTTCAGGGAACTTGCCGATAATCCTTTTTCCAATCCTTCTTGAAGGAAGGATAGAATCCTAGGAATCTTAACCTTGTCCCAAGGGAATCCTTTAGATTCACACCAACAGATATATTTTTTCCAAATTTTGTGGTAAATCTTTCTAGTTACAGGCTTTCTGGCCTGAACAAGAGTATCGATAACAGAATCTGAGAAACCTCGCTTCGATAAAATCAAGCGTTCAATCTCCAGGCAGTCAGCTGGAGTGAAACCAGATTCGGATGTTCGAACGGACCCTGAACAAGAAGGTCTCGTCTCAAAGGTAGCTTCCAAGGTGGAGCCGATGACATATTCACCAGATCTGCATACCAAGTCCTGCGTGGCCACGCAGGAGCTATCAAGATCACCGACGCCCTCTCCTGATTGATCCTGGCTACCAGCCTGGGAATGAGAGGAAACGGCGGAAACACATAAGCTAGTTTGAAGGTCCAAGGTGCTACTAGTGCATCCACTAGAGCCGCCTTGGGATCCCTGGATCTGGACCCGTAACAGGGAACTTTGAAGTTCTGACGAGAGGCCATTAGATCCATGTCTGGAATGCCCCACAGCTGAGTGACTAGGGCAAAGATTTCCGGATGGAGTTCCCACTCCCCCGGATGCAATGTCTGACGACTCAGAAAATCCGCTTCCCAATTTTCCACTCCCGGGATGTGGATAGCAGACAGGTGGCAGGAGTGAGACTCCGCCCATAGAATAATCTTGGTCACTTCCTCCATCGCTAGGGAACTCCTTGTTCCCCCCTGATGGTTGATGTACGCAACAGTCGTCATGTTGTCTGATTGAAACCGTATGAACTTGGTCCTTGCTAGCTGAGGCCAAGCCTTGAGAGCATTGAATATCGCTCTCAGTTCCAGAATATTTATCGGTAGAAGAGATTCTTCCCGAGACCAAAGACCCTGAGCTTTCAGGGATCCCCAGACCGCGCCCCAGCCCGTCAGACTGGCGTCGGTCGTGACAATGACCCACTCTGGTCTGCGGAATGTCATCCCTTGTGACAGGTTGTCCAGGGACAGCCACCAACGGAGTGAGTCTCTGGTCCTCTGATTTACTTGTATCTTTGGAGACAAGTCTGTATAGTCCCCATTCCACTGACTGAGCATGCACAGTTGTAATGGTCTTAGATGGATGCGCGCAAAAGGAACTATGTCCATTGCCGCTACCATCAACCCGATCACTTCCATGCACTGAGCTACGGAAGGAAGAGGAACGGAATGAAGAATCCGACAAGAGTCCAGAAGCTTTGTTATTCTGGCCTCTGTTAGAAAAATCCTCATTTCTGAGGAATCTATAATTGTTCCCAAGAAGGGAACCCTTGTTGACGGGGATAGAGAACTCTTTTCCACGTTCACTTTCCAGCCGTGAGATCTGAGAAAGGCCAGGACGATGTCCGTGTGAGCCTTTGCTCGAGGGAGGGACGACGCTTGAATCAGAATGTCGTCCAGGTAGGGTACTACTGCAATACCCCTTGGTCTTAGCACCGCTAGAAGGGACCCTAGTACCTTTGTGAAAATCCTTGGAGCAGTGGCTAATCCGAAAGGAAGCGCCACGAACTGGTAATGTTTGTCCAGGAATGCAAACCTTAGGAACCGATGATGTTCCTTGTGGATAGGAATATGTAGATACGCATCCTTTAAATCCACCGTGGTCATGAATTGACCTTCCTGGATGGAAGGAAGGATAGTTCGAATGGTTTCCATCTTGAACGATGGGACCTTGAGAAATTTGTTTAAGATCTTGAGATCTAGGATTGGTCTGAACGTTCCCTCTTTTTTGGGAACTATGAACAGATTGGAGTAGAACCCCATCCCTTGTTCTCTCAATGGAACAGGATGAATCACTCCCATTTTTAACAGGTCTTCTACACAATGTAAGAACGCCTGTCTTTTTATGTGGTCTGAAGACAACTGAGACCTGTGGAACCTCCCCCTTGGGGGAAGTCCCTTGAATTCCAGAAGATAACCCTGGGAGACTATTTCTAGCGCCCAAGGATCCAGAACATCTCTTGCCCAAGCCTGAGCGAAGAGAGAGAGTCTGCCCCCCACCAGATCCGGTCCCGGATCGGGGGCCAATATTTCATGCTGTCTTGGTAGCAGTGGCAGGTTTCTTGGCCTGCTTTCCCTTGTTCCAGCCTTGCATTGGTCTCCAAGCTGGCTTGGCCTGAGAAGTATTACCCTCTTGCTTAGAGGACGTAGCACCTTGGGCTGGTCCGTTTTTACGAAAGGGACGAAAATTAGGTCTATTTTTTGCCTTGAAAGGCCGATCCTGAGGAAGGGCATGGCCCTTACCCCCAGTGATATCAGAGATAATCTCTTTCAAGTCAGGACCAAACAGCGTTTTCCCCTTGAAAGGAATGTTTGGTAGCTTGTTCTTGGAAGACGCATCAGCCGACCAAGATTTCAACCAAAGCGCTCTGCGCGCCACAATAGCAAACCCAGAATTCTTAGCCGCTAACTTAGCCAATTGCAAAGAGGCGTCTAGAGTGAAAGAATTAGCCAATTTGAGAGCATTGACTCTGTCCATAATCTCCTCATAAGGAGGAGAGTCACTATCGAGCACCTTAATCAGTTCATCAAACCAGAAATATGCGGCTGTAGTGACAGGGACAATGCATGAAATGGGTTGTAGAAGGTAACCCTGCTGAACAAACATCTTTTTAAGCAAACCTTCTAATTTTTTATCCATAGGATCTTTGAAAGCACAACTATCCTCTATGGGAATAGTGGTGCGTTTGTTTAAAGTAGAAACCGCTCCCTCGACCTTGGGGACTGACTGCCATAAGTCCTTTCTGGGGTCGACCATAGGAAACAATTTTTTAAATATGGGGGGAGGGACGAAAGGAATACCGGGCCTTTCCCATTCTTTATTAACAATGTCCGCCACCCGCTTGGGTATAGGAAAAGCTTCTGGGAGCCCCGGCACCTCTAGGAACTTGTCCATTTTACATAGTTTCTCTGGGATGACCAAATTTTCACAATCATCCAGAGTGGATAATACCTCCTTAAGCAAAATGCGGAGATGTTCCAATTTAAATTTAAATGTAATCACATCAGATTCAGCCTGCTGAGAAATGTTCCCTAAATCAGTAATTTCTCCCTCAGACAAAACCTCCCTGGCCCCCTCAGATTGGGTTAGGGGCCCTTCAGAGATATTAATATCAGCGTCGTCATGCTCTTCAGTAACTAAAACAGAGCATCCACGCTTACGCTGACAAGGGTTCATTTTGGCTAAAATGTTTTTGACAGAATTATCCATTACAGCCGTTAATTGTTGCATAGTAAGGAGTATTGGCGCGCTAGATGTACTAGGGGCCTCCTGAGTGGGCAAGACTCGTGTAGACGAAGGAGGGAATGATGCAGTACCATGCTTACTCCCCTCACTTGAGGAATCATCTTGGGCATCATTGTCATTATCACATAAATCACATTTATTTAAATGAATAGGAATTCTGGCTTCCCCACATTCAGAACACAGTCTATCTGGTAGTTCAGACATGTTAAACAGGCATAAACTTGATAAGAAAGTACAAAAAACGTTTTGAAATAAAACCGTTACTGTCACTTTAAATTTTAAACAGAACACACTTTATTACTGCAATTGCGAAAAAACATGAAGGAATTGTTCAAAATTCACCAAACTTTCACCACAGTGTCTTAAAGCCTTGAAAATATTGCACACCAATTTTGGAAGCTTTAACCCTTAAAATAACGGAACCGGAGCCGTTTTAAGCTTTAACCCCTTTACAGTCCCTGGTATCTGCTTTGCTGAGACCCAACCAAACCCAAAGGGGAATACGATACCAAATGACGCCTTCAGAAGTCTTTTATAAGTATCAGAGCTCCTCTCACATGCGACTGCATGCCATGCCTCTCAAAAACAAGTGCGCAACACCGGCGCGAAAATGAGACTCTGCCTATGCTTTGGGAAAGCCCCTAAAGAATAAGGTGTCTAAAACAGTGCCTGCCGATATTATTATATCAAAATACCCAGAATAAATGATTCCTCAAGGCTAAATAAGTGTTAATATCAATCGATTTAGCCCAAAAAAGGTCTACAGTCTAAATAAGCCCTTGTGAAGCCCTTATTTACAATCGTAATAAACATGGCTTACCGGATCCCATAGGGAAAATGACAGCTTCCAGCATTACATCGTCTTGTTAGAATGTGTCATACCTCAAGCAGCAAAGGACTGCAAACTGTTCCCCCAACTGAAGTTAATTGCTCTCAACAGTCCTGTGTGGAACAGCCATGGATTTTAGTTACGGTTGCTAAAATCATTTTCCTCATACAAACAGAATTCTTCATCTCTTTTCTGTTTCTGAGTAAATAGTACGTACCAGCACTATTTGAAAATAACAAACTCTTGATTGAATAATGAAAAACTACAGTTAAACACTAAAAAACTCTAAGCCATCTCCGTGGAGATGTTGCCTGTACAACGGCAAAGAGAATGACTGGGGTAGGCGGAGCCTAGGAGGGATCATGTGACCAGCTTTGCTGGGCTCTTTGCCATTTCCTGTTGGGGAAGAGAATATCCCACAAGTAAGGATGACGCCGTGGACCGGACACACCTATGTTGGAGAAACCCCATTGATTTTATACTCTTTTTTTGTTCTAGTGGAAATAAAACTTTTTCTTTTATTAGCATGTTGACAGGACTTACATTTTAAACACGGATAAAATCCATTGAGGCTATTCCCTCTTAGATCTAAATCTGTCTTTGAGGCAGTATTTTTCTTCCTCTTCAAATCTGTGGGGGCTAAAATATTCTTCAAATTTTTATTTTTCTTATATACAAATTGTGTTTTTTTTGGTAAAACAGAACCTAGAACTGAGCTTGAAAAAGGAATTGAAACGCTTTGCTCAGTTGAACTATATTAATATTGAACATTGGTCACTCTATGAATTTGAATTTATGAATTTGAATTTTAAAACAACTTTTTGCAGCTTTTTTGTAGTTTTTATCCACCTTTCACAGGTGTATCCTGTTTGGCGCCTTGATTTTTACATCACTCTGGGCTACTCTCTGTAGTGAGCTGGTGTTAAGGCTGTGAGAAGAGCCTGTGTGGATCCTATACACACTGGGACACCTGTGTTTGATGAGAATCGGGCGCGGCGCTGATCTTTCAGTACCTATGTGTAAGTACCGATATTTGTTTGTTGTATAAACTATATACACCAATTTCAAGTGGACGCTTCTGTCTCCCACCTAGACGCTGCTCAGGACCAGCTGGGAGGAATCAGAAGATTTTTCTTGCTTATAATCGTGCATTGTGCTTTTGTGGAAAGCTTGGGAAGGACATCGTTTGGGACTTTCCTTTTGGGACTAATTATAAAGTTTCCATCTGAGTCCTTAAAACTTACACTTTATTTTGTGATCATATTTGTCCTTTTATCAATTTATGTGGTATTGATTTAGATGTGTTATTAATTTAGATGTGTTATTAATTTAGATGTGTTTTATAAGTTAGGGCCGGTCACTATCAATTGTATTAAATAAATAAATGTTAGATTCATAATTTTAGAAAGAGTATTTTCAAATCGTTTATTTCATGTTTTTAAGCATTATAAAATACAATATATATTTTAATCATATGTGGTTTGTTTCACGTTTGTATTCACCACTAATTTAATTTAATCGAAGTATATGGGAATTCATTTTAACCCTTTGGTGTGAGGACCTATAAAAAACCTCTCTGCATTTGAATATATTAGATTTAAATTTTTGCACATGGTCAAACATTCAGAAGTCTGAGTTTATTTTAAAACCCCTTTTTAATTGTTTACTTTAGCATCCACTTTGCGCACTTATATTTTGTATTATATTTAAATTTTTGTCCTTTTGGAAGTAATATTGGGAATCTTCCTTATATATAGGTGTTTGTATTCAATTCATTTTGCGCTGGTCTCTAATTGTTTTATTTTCTTCTAGTGTTATTCCCATTTGAAGACTTCAGCTGCATTATGGAGGGGGAAGGTAGTATTTTCAACCTCAGGTCAAATTTTTATGAGGATATTGTATCTAGTATCAAAGAAAGAGTTAGGAATGGAAATGTTCCAAATGAAACTGTACAGAATTTATTGGCTGAACTAGAAAAATATTTACAATTGGAAATGAAATATAAATTAGATTGTGCTTTTTTTGAAATTTATACAAATGAAAAGAAAGTTCCTAGGGGATTACGTATTAAAAAGGAATGTGCTTTTAAAACAGAAGATTGCGAATTTAAAGCAAGATGGAGAGAAATTCTAGAAGAAGCCTCCATAAAACTAATTGCACTAATTAAAGAATATAGACAAAAAATTTGGAAGAATTAAATGATAAAATCAAGACTCTAGAAATAAAATTAAACCCCTTTAAGAACCATAGGGAGTATGAAAAGAAAGAAGCCCAAATGAAAGTGGCCCTTAAGAATAACAAGGAGGAACTAATTCAAATGAAAGTTAAAAAATTGCAGAGGGATAGGGAAGATTATAAAGCCTTTCAAAAAGAACCAAATAATGAATTATACATCACACACTCTTGGAGATACAATAAGGTCCAAAATGAAGGGAACACTAACAATATACAAAATCAAAATGCTGGCCCCAGTCAGAGTGAGGTAAAATATGAACACACTAAGGACAGATTTTTATCAGAATACCCAACATACAGATAGGCCATTTTATAACAATCAGAACGCAAATAGATTTCGATACAATCAACAAAGGAGGTTTACAGCCCAAGAAAGACAAATGCATTGGAAACAGAATGATAGAAACACTAATTGGAATAGGGGATATCTCCCATATAGGTCAGATTCGTACTTTAATCCAAATGTATATCAAAATCAAAATTACAATTCACAACTAGACAATAGATGGAGAAGAGTTGAACAAAACTCTAACAATAGATTTCAGAATTCTCAAAATCAAAATCATTATAAGCAACAACAACAAAAAGCGAATGTAGCTTATGAACAGGGTAGGGATTCCCCTTATAAGATCCCAATGAGGAATCGTTTTAACCCCTTGTATAATGAAGTAGAAGAAGTGACCACTACCCATAAAAAGCAGGGACAGGAACAAAGTAGAGAAAGTGCTTCCAACACTCATTTTTTAGGCAAAGGCAATCAGCAAAGAGGTCATACACCACACAGGGGGGAAAGCAATCAAAGGAAAAGAAGAGCTTCAGAAGAAGGGGGAATAGAGGAAGAGGTTTACAGACGAGTAAAAAATCAAAGGTTTTAACAAACAGACATAAGGAAAGTAAAGAAGGAATGAGTAATAATAAAAAAAGTGGAATTTATAACCTCAGCAAGATTGAATTGACAGAGAAGCAGATAGAGGTTTTAAACAAAGGCTTATCTTTTGCACCTTCCAAAAGAATGAATAAATTCGAAGTTTTTATTGATGCACATAAATATATTAAAAATCTTACTGTAAAAAAATGGTTTTTGAGAAGTCTTTTTGAGAGAACAGTAACTATAGAACCAAATGAGGATAGATACATTCACACAAATCTAAAAAGGAACTCAAATTTCTATCCTAAACATATTAAGAGATGCCATTTAGAAACATTTGAAAAGTTAGTAACTAGAGATATTCAAAATATTAATGTTAACTAACTAGGTAAAATTAAATGGAATCTATCTAAAAAACAACTAGCTGAAATTAAGGAAATGGAAAATAATAATGAAATAGTGGTGAAACCTGCGGATAAGGGTGGTGGAATTGTTCTAATGGATAAGGCAAATTATGTAAATATGGGTAATAAGTTACTCCAAGACAGTGATACATATGAAGTACTATTAAGGGATCCTACAGAGAAGTTTAAATCTGAAATAAGAAATTTAATCGATAAGGCTAAAGATACTAATATTTTAAATGAAAAAGAAGCTGATTATCTAATACAAAACACTCCACGTATCCCTCTATTATATTGTTTACCAAAAATGCACAAGTCAGTACTAGACCCACCAGGGAGGCCTATCATATCAGGCATTGAATCTATCACCTCTAATTTGTCTGAATACATAGATTTTTATTTACAAAGTTATGTAAGGAATTTACCTAGTTTCCTTAAAGACTCTACAGATGTCTTAAGAATTTTTAAAGATCTGACATGGGAGGATAATATGCTTTTAGCCACCTGTGACGTCTCTGCCCTATACACCAGCATTAGGCATGATGACGGTTTAGAGGCAGTGAAGTTCTTTTTAGACTCAGATTCCAAACTTGAAGCAGTACAGAAACAGTTTATTTTAGATGGGATAAAATTTATCCTTAATCATAATTATTTCTACTATGAAAGCAAATTTTATTTGCAAAAATGTGGAACGGCAATGGGGACCAGATTTGCCCCCAGTTATGCAAACCTATTTATGGGTTTATGGGAAAGGATCTTTTTAGATTCTACAGATCTGGGTGCAAATCTGGTCCTCTTTAAACGTTATATAGATGATAATATAATTGTTTGGCGAGGGTCAGTTGAAGATTTAGAATGTTTTTTTTCCAGGATGAACAATAATGAGAAAAACTTAAAGTTTACATATGAAATTAGTAAAGAAAAAATGATATTCTTAGATTTGGAAATTAAGGTAAAAGATGGCAATTTTATTAGTAAAACTAATTTTAAAGAAGTGGATGCTAACAGCTACATCCACGCCACTAGTTGCCATCATAATACATGGAAAACAAATATTCCAAAGAATCAGTTTAAAAGAATAAGAAAAAATTGTCAAGAAGAGATTGATTTCTTATGTCAATCAGAAATTTTGGAAAATAAATTTTTAGAAAGGGGATATAGTACTGACCTCATCAATCAATCTAAGAAAGAGGCCCTAGAAACAAGTAGAGATAATCTATTAGCTGTGAAACCCAAAAAGAGAGATACTAATGTAGAAAATAAGGATGTTTTTATTCCATTTATCACTAAATATAACAGTGAAGTTCATAATATTGAGGAAATTCTATATAGGCACTGGCCGATCCTATTAGAAGATGAAGTTCTAGGTTCTGTTTTACCAAAAAAAACACAATTTGTATATAAGAAAAATAAAAATTTGAAGAATATTTTAGCCCCCACAGATTTGAAGAGGAAGAAAAATACTGCCTCAAAGACAGATTTAGATCTAAGAGGGAATAGCCTCAATGGATTTTATCCGTGTTTAAAATGTAAGTCCTGTCAACATGCTAATAAAAGAAAAAGTTTTATTTCCACTAGAACAAAAAAAAGAGTATAAAATCAATGGGGTTTTTAGATGTACAGACACCAACATTATTTATCTGATAGAATGTTCGTGTGGGGCCCAATACATTGGTGAGTCCGAAAGGACTGCAAAAGATAGAATAAGAGAGCATTTAAATTCAATCGAAAATATGAATAATATAAGGAATCAGGACTTACCAGTTCCTAAACATTTTAAAACATGCAAAGGAGGAAACCTAAATCATTTTAAATATACTATCATAGATAAAGTGAGGCCAAACTGGAGAGGGGGCAATGTGAGGGATGAGCTTTTAAAATTAGAGGCCAAATGGATTTTTGACTTAAAAACTCTACACCCAGATGGATTGAACTTAATTTCGATTTGGGTGTTTTTATGAATCTCTATAATAATAATGAATTTTATAGCTTTTCAAGAAAGACTTTTAGTATTTTTAAATATATTATTACTGAAATTTTGATTTTTGAATGGATTGTTTATGTGCATTAATTTTAAATTTTTATTACTCTAATCTTTATTATTTTAATATATTTAGTAATTGAAAAAGTTTTTTTGGGGTTTTACACTTTGGGGAGGTTTCTTTTATACATTCCTATAGATATTGAGGGTGAATATGAGCATGAAACAAAAAATATGTAAATAAATGTGGTTTTAAATATATTTTTTTGAATTAATGAATTATTATCTATCATTAATTTTTAGATACTGTTTTTATTTAGTACTTATAAGATATACAGTTGTTCTGTTATTTCTTTCTTTATTTATTTCTCTATTTCTTCAATTTTTTGAAAAAGGTTTCTTGTAATGTGCTCTTTTTTTAACTTTAATTTTTTGGGGTTTTTAGTCGTGAATATAAGTTTATATATAAGGACAATCATTATAGAGAGGTATCAAGTAAGACTGTAGATGCAGAAATAAGAAATTGTGCACTTCTGAGACAAAAACAAATGGAATGGCTATGCCTTTAAGAATTTGAAGATTTCCTGAGGGTATAAAAAGCCGGCATCTGAGACTCACAAACTGAGCTTGAAAAAGGAATTGAAACGCGTTGTTCAGTTGAACTATATTAATATTGAACATTGGTCACTCTATGAATTTGAATTTATGAATTTGAATTTTAAAACAACTTTTTGCAGCTTTTTTGTAGTTTTTATCCACCTTTCACAGGTGTATCCTGTTTGGCGCCTTGATTTTTACATCACTCTGGGCTACTCTCTGTAGTGAGCTGGTGTTAAGGCTGTGAGAAGAGCCTGTGTGGATCCTATACACACTGGGACACCTGTGTTTGATGAGAATCGGGCGCGGCGCTGATCTTTCAGTACCTATGTGTAAGTACCGATATTTGTTTGTTGTATAAACTATATACACCAATTTCAAGTGGACGCTTCTGTCTCCCACCTAGACGCTGCTCAGGACCAGCTGGGAGGAATCAGAAGATTTTTCTTGCTTATCATCGTGCATTGTGCTTTTGTGGAAAGCTTGGGAAGGACATCGTTTGGGACTTTCCTTTTTGGGACTAATTATAAAGTTTCCATCTGAGTCCTTAAAACTTACACTTTATTTTGTGATCATATTTGTCCTTTTATCAATTTATGTGGTATTAATTTAGATGTGTTATTAATTTAGATGTGTTATTAATTTAGATGTGTTTTATAAGTTAGGGCCGGTCACTATCAATTGTATTAAATAAATAAATGTTAGATTCATAATTTTAGAAAGAGTATTTTCAAATTGTTTATTTCATGTTTTTAAGCATTATAAAATACAATATATATTTTAATCATATGTGGTTTGTTTCACGTTTGTATTCACCACTAATTTAATTTAATCGAAGTATATGGGAATTAATTTTAACCCTTTGGTGTGAGGACCTATAAAAAACCTCTCTGCATTTGAATATATTAGATTTAAATTTTTGCACATGGTCAAACATTCAGAATTCTGAGTTTATTTTAAAACCCCTTTTTAATTGTTTACTTTAGCATCCACTTTGCGCACTTATATTTTGTATTATATTTAAATATATAAACATGCAAAGGCCATCTCTTCTTAAAGAAATAGTCTAGTAAAATAAAACTTTCATGATTCAGATAGAACATGCAATTTTAAGCAACTTTCTAATTTACTCCTATTATCAATTTTTCTTGGTTATCTTGGTATCTTTATTTGAATATAAGCGTAGGAGCTGACCTATTTTTTGGTCAGCACCTGGGTAGCGCTTGCTAATTGGTGGCTACACTTAGACAGCCAATCAGAAAGCGCTACCCAGGTACTGAACCAAAAATAGGCCGGCTCCTATGCTTACGTTCTTGCTTTTTCAAATAAAGATACATTTCTTAAAATGTCATGCTCTATTTGAATCATGAAAGTTTAATTTTGACTAGACTATTTCTTTAACTCCTTAAGGACCGGGCACTTCAGACAAAAACTTCCCCAAAAGACCAGAGCATTTTTGCCATCACTACACTTAAAACATAAATAGAGCCTTTTTTATATTTATCTATCAAAACTATATATTTTTTTAGTAGACAACCCAAAGTATTGATCTAGGCCCATTTTGGTATATTTCATGCCACCATTTCACCGCCAAATGCGATCAAATAAAAAAAAAGTTCACTTTTTCACAATTTAGGTTTCTCACTGAAATTATTTACAAACAGCTTGTGCAATTATGGCACAAATGGTTGTAAATTCTTCTCTGGGATCCCCTTTGTTCAGAAATAGCAGACATATTGCTCTTTTGTAATTAGAAGGCCGCTAAATGCTGCTGCGCACCACACTTGTATTATGCCCAGCAGTGAACGGGTTAATTAGGAAGCTTGTAGGGTTAATTTTAGCTTTATTGTAGAGATCAGACCCCCACCTGACACATCCCTCTCAAACAGCTCTCTTCCCTCCCCCACCCCACAATTGCCACCCCCATCTTAAGTACTGGGTACTTCGCTGGTCCTTAATGGCATAACGACCAGCGTCGTACAGGGTACGGCGCTGGTCGTTAAGGGGTTAAGGACCAAGGACGTACAGGGTACGTCCTACAACAACTGTCACTTAATGACCAAGGATGTACCCTGCACGTCCTCAGGGTTTTCAAGTGCTGGAAGTGATTGTGATCGCTTCCAGACACTTTTAGGGTATTGCAGTGATGCCTTGATATTGAGGCATCCTGCAATACTCTTTTTTTAAGCATCCAATGCAGAGAGAGACACTAAACAACAAGTGGTGGGAGAGGGAGGGGGAAATAATGTTGGGAAAGGGATTTGGGAGGGGCAGCTACACTACAGAAAAAGTGGGGGGAAAAAAAGGCCAATTTTTTTGCAAAGTGGGTACTGGCAGACAGCTGCCAGTACCCAAGATGGCGGCAAATAGTTAGAGGGGGGGAGGGTTGGAGAGCTGTTTGGGGGGACTCAGGGAGCTTGGGTGGTAAGGGGGGATCCTACACTGCAGAAAATATATAATTTAAAAAAAAAAAAAAAAAAAACCTTTTATTTTTATACTGGCAGACTTTCTGCCAGTAGTAAAGATGGCGGTGACAATTGTGAGGTGGAGGAGGGAAGAGAGCTTTTTTGGAGGGTCAGGTGGTGGGATGTGTAAGGTGGGAGGCTGATCTCTACACTAAAGCTAAAATTAAACTTTCAATCTCCCTACAAGCTACCTTTAAAAAAAACCCTCAAACATACCTCCCAACATTTCAAAATTCAAAAGAGGGACACCCCCCCTCCCCCCGCGGCAAAACATTTGAAATGTGGTGGTCGGGGCTTAAAAAACATAAGACCAAAGTAATATAAATAAAATTATTAATAAAGTCATAGATTTTAATACACTTAGGCAGCAAATCAAACACAAGCTCAAACCACTGGTATGGCTATGTGAGCTATGTATTTAATTATCCTTTGCAAAGACATTGCTAAATATTTTTATCTAAATTGGACATTTAATAATAAATTCTTTAAAACTGCTCTCTGCATTCCCCATTAATATTCTAAATTCTGGCCTTTAAAGTCAGCAAAAATGCACAGTAGCACACTACATAGCATACACTTACACATGCAGATACACACACACTACATAGCATACACTTATACATGCAGATACACACACACACACACTACATAGCATACACTTACACATGCAGATACACACACTACATAGCATACACTTATACATGCAGATACACACACACACTACATAGCATACACTTACACATAAAGATACACACACTACATAGCATACACTTACACATGAAGATACACACACACTACATAGCATACACTTATACAGGCAGATACACACACATTACATAGCATACACTTATACATGCAGCATACACTTATACATGCAGATACACAGACACTACATAGTATACACTTATACATGCACACACACACACACTACATAGCATACACTTATACATGTAGATACACATACACACACTACATAGCTTACATTTATACATGCAGACACACACACACACTACACAGCATAAACTTATACATACAGACACACACACACAGTTATGGATACAGATAGACACACACACTACATCATATATGGGTATCTGTAATTCATTGTATGGGGTCCTGGTGTTGGCAAGCGCATTAGCTGGCAGTCTGCGGCTGCCACTGTTCGTTACCCTGGTATTAGCACTGCTCATTGTATAAAACTGAAGGCATGCTAGTATTATCACCAGGGGTTAGACATCATCACTACCAGAGGTGGGTTAGACATCATCACTACCAGAGGTAGGTTAGAGAGGTCACCATTACCCGTGGTCAGAGTGTATACAGCCTTCTTACTCCTGCTTAACCCACACACCATTTCTTTTCCACAGGGAATCTAACAGGTATCTAACTGTGAGAACAAAGCCAGCTGCTTCTGAGTATGGGCCCAACAGAATTTAAAAAAAAAAAATAATTTTTTTTTTAATGCCTTGGGCAAATCGGGACAGATGGCTAGCAACCCGGGACAGGGGGACAGACCCCTAAAATCGGGACTGTACCGCAAAAATCGGGACAGTTGGGGGTATGCTCAAATGATGGGCATAATATAAATGTGGTGCGCAGCGGCATTTAGCAGCCTTCTAATTACCAAAAAGCAATGCCGAAGCTGTATATCTCTGCTATTTCTGAACCAAGGTGATCCCAGAGAAGTATTTACAACCATTTGTGCCATAATTGCACAAGCTATTTATAAATAAGTTCAGTGAGAAACCTAAAGTTAGTGAAAAAGTGAGCGTTTTTTTTTTATTTGATCGCATTTGGCAGTGAAATGGTGGAATGAAATATAACAAAATGGGTCTAGATCAATACTTTGGGTTGTCTACTACACTACAGCTAAAATTAACCCTACAAGCTACCTAATTAACCCCTTCACTGCTGGGCATAATACAAGTGTGGTGCGCAGAGGCATTTAGTGGCCTTCTAATTATCAAAAAGTAATGCCAATGTCATACATGTCTGCTATTTCTGAACAAAGGGGATCCCAGAGAAGCATTTACAACCATTTGTGCCATAATTGCACACGCTGTTAATTTCAGTGAGAAACCTAAAGTTTGTGAAAAAACATAATTTATGTAAGAACTTACCTGATAAATTCATTTCTTTCATATTAACAAGAGTCCATGAGCTAGTGACGTATGGGATATACATTCCTACCAGGAGGGGCAAAGTTTCCCAAACCTTAAAATGCCTATAAATACACCCCTCACCACACCCACAAATCAGTTTAACGAATAGCCAAGAAGTGGGGTGATAAGAAAAAAAGTGCGAAGCATATAAAATAAGGAATTGGAATAATTGTGCTTTATACAAAAAAATCATAACCACCACAAAAAAGGGTGGGCCTCATGGACTCTTGTTAATATGAAAGAAATGAATTTATCAGGTAAGTTCTTACATAAATTATGTTTTCTTTCATGTAATTAACAAGAGTCCATGAGCTAGTGACGTATGGGATAATGACTACCCAAGATGTGGATCTTTCCACACAAGAGTCACTAGAGAGGGAGGGATAAAATAAAGACAGCCAATTCCTGCTGAAAATAATCCACACCCAAAATAAAGTTTAACAAAAAACATAAGCAGAAGATTCAAACTGAAACCGCTGCCTGAAGAACTTTTCTACCAAAAACTGCTTCAGAAGAAGAAAATACATCAAAATGGTAGAATTTAGTAAAAGTATGCAAAGAGGACCAAGTTGCTGCTTTGCAGATCTGGTCAACCGAAGCTTCATTCCTAAACGCCCAGGAAGTAGATACTGACCTAGTAGAATGAGCTGTAATTCTTTGAGGCGGAATTTTACCCGACTCAACATAGGCAAGATGAATTAAAGATTTCAACCAAGATGCCAAAGAAATGGCAGAAGCTTTCTGGCCTTTCCTAGAACCGGAAAAGATAACAAATAGACTAGAAGTCTTACGGAAAGATTTCGTAGCTTCAACATAATATTTCAAAGCTCTAACAACATCCAAAGAATGCAATGATTTCTCCTTAGAATTCTTAGGATTAGGACATAATGAAGGAACCACAATTTCTCTACTAATGTTGTTGGAATTCACAACTTTAGGTAAAAATTCAAAAGAAGTTCGCAACACCGCCTTATCCTGATGAAAAATCAGAAAAGGAGACTCACACGAAAGAGCAGATAATTCAGAAACTCTTCTAGCAGAAGAGATGGCCAAAAGGAACAAAACTTTCCAAGAAAGTAATTTAATGTCCAATGAATGCATAGGTTCAAACGGAGGAGCTTGAAGAGCTCCCAGAACCAAATTCAAACTCCAAGGAGGAGAAATTGACTTAATGACAGGTTTTATACGAACCAAAGCTTGTACAAAACAATGAATATCAGGAAGAATAGCAATCTTTCTGTGAAAAAGAACAGAAAGAGCGGAGATTTGTCCTTTCAAAGAACTTGCGGACAAACCCTTATCTAAACCATCCTGAAGAAACTGTAAAATTCTCGGTATTCTAAAAGAATGCCAAGAAAAATGATGAGAAAGACACCAAGAAATATAAGTCTTCCAGACTCTATAATATATCTCTCGAGATACAGATTTACGAGCCTGTAACATAGTATTAATCACGGAGTCAGAGAAACCTCTATGACCAAGAATCAAGCGTTCAATCTCCATACCTTTAAATTTAAGGATTTCAGATCCGGATGGAAAAAAGGACCTTGTGACAGAAGGTCTGGTCTTAACGGAAGAGTCCATGGCTGGCAAGATGCCATCCGGACAAGATCCGCATACCAAAACCTGTGAGGCCATGCCGGAGCTATTAGCAGAACAAACGAGCATTCCCTCAGAATCTTGGAGATTACTCTTGGAAGAAGAACTAGAGGCGGAAAGATATAGGCAGGATGATACTTCCAAGGAAGTGATAATGCATCCACTGCCTCCGCCTGAGGATCCCGGGATCTGGACAGATACCTGGGAAGTTTCTTGTTTAGATGAGAGGCCATCAGATCTATCTCTGGAAGCCCCCACAATTGAACAATCTGAAGAAATACCTCTGGGTGAAGAGACCATTCGCCCGGATGCAACGTTTGGCGACTGAGATAATCCGCTTCCCAATTGTCTACACCTGGGATATGAACCGCAGAGATTAGACAGGAGCTGGATTCCGCCCAAACCAAAATTCGAGATACTTCTTTCATAGCCAGAGGACTGTGAGTCCCTCCTTGATGATTGATGTATGCCACAGTTGTGACATTGTCTGTCTGAAAACAAATGAACGATTCTCTCTTCAGAAGAGGCCAAAACTGAAGAGCTCTGAAAACTGCACGGAGTTCCAAGATATTGATCGGTAATCTCACCTCCTGAGATTCCCAAACTCCTTGTGCCGTCAGAGATCCCCACACAGCTCCCCAACCTGTGAGACTTGCATCTGTTGAAATTACAGTCCAGGTCGGAAGAACAAAAGAAGCCCCCTGAATTAAACGATGGTGATCTGTCCACCACGTTAGAGAGTGCCGAACAATCGGTTTTAAAGATATTAATTGATATATCTTCGTGTAATCCCTGCACCATTGGTTCAGCATACAGAGCTGAAGAGGTCGCATGTGAAAACGAGCAAAGGGGATCGCGTCCGATGCAGCAGTCATAAGACCTAGAATTTCCATGCATAAGGCTACCGAAGGGAATGATTGAGACTGAAGGTTTCGACAGGCTGTAATCAATTTTAGACGTCTCTTGTCTGTTAAAGACAAAGTCATGGACACTGAATCTATCTGGAAACCCAGAAAGGTTACCCTTGTTTGAGGAATCAAAGAACTTTTTGGTAAATTGATCCTCCAACCATGATCTTGAAGAAACAACACAAGTCGATTCGTATGAGACTCTGCTAAATGTAAAGACGGAGCAAGTACCAAGATATCGTCCAAATAAGGAAATACCACAATACCCTGTTCTCTGATTACAGACAGAAGGGCACCGAGAATCTTTGTGAAAATTCTTGGAGCTGTAGCAAGGCCAAACGGTAGAGCCACAAATTGGTAATGCTTGTCTAGAAAAGAGAATCTCAGGAACTGATAATGATCTGGATGAATTGGAATATGCAGATATGCATCCTGTAAATCTATTGTGGACATATAATTCCCTTGCTGAACAAAAGGCAATATAGTCCTTACAGTTACCATCTTGAACGTTGGTATCCTTACATAACGATTCAATAATTTTAGATCCAGAACTGGTCTGAAGGAATTCTCCTTCTTTGGTACAATGAAGAGATTTGAATAAAACCCCATCCCCTGTTCCGGAACTGGAACTGGCATAATTACTCCAGCCAACTCTAGATCTGAAACACAATTCAGAAATGCTTGAGCTTTCACTGGATTTACTGGGACATGGGAAAGAAAAAATCTCTTTGCAGGAGGTCTCATCTTGAAACCAATTCTGTACCCTTCTGAAACAATGTTCTGAATCCAAAGATTGTGAACAGAATTGATCCAAATTTCTTTGAAAAAACTTAACCTGCCCCCTACCAGCTGAACTGGAATGAGGGCCGTACCTTCATGTGAACTTAGAAGCAGGCTTTGCCTTTCTAGCAGGCTTGGATTTATTCCAGACTGGAGATGGTTTCCAAACTGAAACTGCTCCTGAGGACGAAGGATCAGGCTTTTGTTCTTTGTTGAAACGAAAGGAACGAAAACGATTGTTAGCCCTGTTTTTACCTTTAGACTTTTTATCCTGTGGTAAAAAAGTTCCTTTCCCACCAGTAACAGTTGAAATAATAGAATCCAACTGAGAACCAAATAATTTGTTTCCCTGGAAAGAAATGGAAAGTAGAGTTGATTTAGAAGCCATATCAGCATTCCAAGTCTTAAGCCATAAAGCTCTTCTGGCTAAGATAGCCAGAGACATAAATCTAACATCAACTCTAATAATATCAAAAATGGCATCACAGATGAAATTATTAGCATGCTGGAGAAGAATAATAATATCATGAGAATCACGATTTGTTACTTGTTGCGCTAGAGTTTCCAACCAAAAAGTTGAAGCTGCAGCAACATCAGCCAATGATATAGCAGGTCTAAGAAGATTACCTGAACATAGATAAGCTTTTCTTAGAAAAGATTCAATTTTTCTATCTAAAGGATCTTTAAACGAGGTACCATCTGACGTAGGAATGGTAGTACGTTTAGCAAGGGTAGAAATAGCCCCATCAACTTTAGGGATTTTGTCCCAAAATTCTAACCTGTCAGGCGGAACAGGATATAATTGCTTAAAACGTTTAGAAGGAGTAAATGAATTACCCAATTTATCCCATTCCTTAGCAATTACTGCAGAAATAGCATTAGGAACAGGAAAGACTTCTGGAATAACCGCAGGAGCTTTAAAAACCTTATCCAAACGTATAGAATTAGTATCAAGAGGACTAGAATCCTCTATTTCTAAAGCAATTAGTACTTCTTTAAGTAAAGAGCGAATAAATTCCATCTTAAATAAATATGAAGATTTATCAGCATCAATCTCTGATACAGAATCCTCTGAACCAGAAGAGTCCAAAGAATCAGAATGATGGTGTTCATTTAAAAATTCATCTGTAGAGAGAGAAGATTTAAAAGACTTTTTACGTTTACTAGAAGGAGAAATAACAGACAAAGCCTTCTTTATGGATTCAGAAACAAAATCTCTTATGTTATCAGGAACATTCTGCACCTTAGATGTTGAGGGAACTGCAACAGGCAATGGTACATCACTAAAGGAAATATTATCTGCTTTAACAAGTTTGTCATGACAATTATTACAAACAACAGCTGGAGGAATAGCTACCAAAAGTTTACAGCAGATACACTTAGCTTTGGTAGATCCAGCAGGCAGTGGTTTTCCTGTAGTATCTTCTGGCTCAGATGCAACGTGAGACATCTTGCAATATGTAAGAGAAAAAACAACATATAAAGCAAAATAGATCAAATTCCTTATAAGACAGTTTCAGGAATGGGAAAAAAATGCCAAACATCAAGCTTCTAGCA
This sequence comes from Bombina bombina, assembly GCF_027579735.1. Taxonomy (NCBI): domain Eukaryota; kingdom Metazoa; phylum Chordata; class Amphibia; order Anura; family Bombinatoridae; genus Bombina; species Bombina bombina. The sequence continues at coordinate 10,432 of NW_026512438.1, read as the reverse complement.
ACCAGAAGCAAATGAAAAATGAGACTGAAATAATGTGGAGACAAAAGCGACGCCCATATTTTTTGGCGCCAAATAAGACGCCCACATTATTTGGCGCCTAAATGCTTTTGGCGCCAAAAATGACGCCACATCCGGAACGCCGACATTTTTGGCGCAAAATAACGTCAAAAATGACGCAACTTCCGGCGACACGTATGACGCCGGAAACGGAAAAGAATTTTTGCGCCAAAAAAAGTCCGCGCCAAGAATGACACAATAAAATGAAGCATTTTCAGCCCCCCGCGAGCCTAACAGCCCACAGGGAAAAAAGTCAAATTTTTGAGGTAAGAAAAAATATGATAATTTAAAGCATAATCCCAAATATGAAACTGACTGTCTGGAAATAAGGAAAGTTGAACATTCTGAGTCAAGGCAAATAAATGTTTGAATACATATATTTAGAACTTTATAAATAAAGTGCCCAACCATAGCTTAGAGTGTCACAGAAAATAAGACTTACTTACCCCAGGACACTCATCTACATGTTTGTAGAAAGCCAAACCAGTACTGAAACGAGAATCAGTAGAGGAAATGGTAAATATAAGAGTATATCGTCGATCTGAAAAGGGAGGTAAGAGATGAATCTCTACGACCGATAACAGAGAACCTTATGAAATAGACCCCGTAGAAGGAGATCACTGCATTCAATAGGCAATACTCTCCTCACATCCCTCTGACATTCACTGCACGCTGAGAGGAAAACCGGGCTCCAACTTGCTGCGGAGCGCATATCAACGTAGAATCTAGCACAAACTTACTTCACCACCTCCCTTGGAGGCAAAGTTTGTAAAACTGATTTGTGGGTGTGGTGAGGGGTGTATTTATAGGCATTTTAAGGTTTGGGAAACTTTGCCCCTCCTGGTAGGAATGTATATCCCATACGTCACTAGCTCATGGACTCTTGTTAATTACATGAAAGAAAGTTAGTAAAAAGTTAACAATATTTTTTTATTTGATCGTATTTGGCAGTGAAATGGTGGCATGAAATATACCAAAATGGGCCTAGATCAATACTTTGGGTTGTCTACTAATATATATATATATATACAGTACATGTAAAGGGATATTCATTGATTCCAGACAGATATCAGTGTTACAATGTAACTATCGCTAATTTTGAGAAAAAAACAATGGTTTGGAAATAGCAAAGTGCTACTTGTACTTATTGCCCTATAACTTGCAAAAAAAGCAAAGAACATGTAAACATTGGGGATTTCTAATCTCAGGACAAAAATTAGAAACTATTTAGCTTGGGTGTCTTTTGGTGGTTGTAGATGTGTAACAGATTTTGGGGGTCAAAGTTAGAAAAAAAAGTGAAAAAAAAGATATGATGAAAATAATGGTATCTTTAGAAAGTCCATTTAATAGCGAGAAAAACGGTATAAAATATGTGTGGGTACAGTAAATGAATAAGAGGAAAATTACAGCTAAACACCACAGAAATTTAAAAATAGCCCTGGTCCCTAACGGTAAGAAAATTGAAAAATGGTCTGGTCACTAAGGAGTTAAACTTTGTCCAACAGCCAATCCAGAGCCAGTACGGGAACTTTTAATAGGAGAGTAAGACTGTAATAATTGACATTTGTAGTAGCTGTTTTGATGCGGTATAAATGGAGAAAGGCTGAATTATTATTGTTTCTATGTAATTAATAATAATGAATAATGTAATTATGTTTATATTATTGCACACATTCATTTTCTAACATTTGTTTCAATGTCCTTATAAAACTAAAAATTTGATCGCATTTTGACAGCATAAGGACACCAGAACTCCACTCTAATAACAAAATGGCCTGTTTTTTTAACCATTGGGATAGCCTTAGGCATATTCCACACACTATTGATGTCTTTAAATGTGTATTTAACTTTGTGAGTGTTAAAGGAACACTGTACTGTAAAATAGTTTTTTCCTCTTAATGTGTTTCCAATAACTTGCTGTACTAGCTGCAGAGTATTAAAGAAACATGAAACGTCTACAGTTTCTTACATGATTCAGAACATACTATTTCTAGTTTACCCCTACAATCAAATTTGCTACATTCTCTTGCTATCCTTTTTTGAAGGAACAGCAATGCACTACTGAAGGCTAGGTACACACTGAGTGAGCCAATGACAAGAGGCCACCAATCAGCAGCTAGCTCCCAGTAGTGCATTGCTGCGCCTGAGCCTACATAGGTATGTTTTTCAACAAAGGATGCCAAGAGCACAAAGCATATTAGATAACAGAAGTAAACTGGAAAGTTGTTTAAAATTGAATGATCTGCCTGAATCATAATTTAAATTTTACTCATATAAATGCAGATAAATAGCTCCTTTATTTTTAGTTTTGTACATGAAATAACAGTTTTGCTAACTGAAATCTCAACCACTTATTATCAAAATGTTTTCCAATTTAAATGGGCTAAGCCTGCAGGAAAACATAATTTATGTAAGAACTTACCTGATAAATTCATTCCTTTCATATTGGCAAGAGTCCATGAGCTAGTGACGTATGGGATATACAATCCTACCAGGAGGGGAAAAGTCCACAACCTTAGGTAAGAACTTAAATGAAGTCCGCAAAACCGCCTTATCCTGGTGAAAAAACAGAAAAGGAGATTCACAAGAAAGAGCAGAAAGCTCAGAAACTCTTCTAGCAGAAGAGATAGCCAAAAGGAACAACACTTTCCAAGAACGTAGTTTAATGTCCAAAGAGTGCATAGGCTCAAATGGAGGAGCCTGTAACGCCCTCAAAACCAAATTAAGACTCCAAGGAGGAGAAATTGATTTAATGACAGGCTTAATACAAACTAAAGCCTGTACAAAACAGTGAATATCAGGAAGAGTAGCAATCTTTCTGTAAAATAAAACAGAAAGAGCAGAGATTTGTCCCTTCAAAGTACTTGCAGACAAACCTTTATCCAAACCATCCTGAAGAAACTGTAAAATTCTAGGAGTTCTAAAAGAATGCCAAGAGAATTTATGAGAAGAACACCATTAAATGTAAGTCTTCCAAACTCGATAATAAATCTTCCTAGAGACAGATTTACGAGCTTGTAACATAGTACAGTATTAATTACTGAGTCAGAGAAACCTCTATGACTTAGCACTAAGCGTTCAATTTCCATACCTTCAAATTTAATGATTTGAGATCCTGATGGAAAAACGGACCTTGAGACAGTAGGTCCGACCTTAACGGAAGTGGCCAAGGTTGGCAACTGGACATCCGAACAAGATCCACATACCAAAACCTGTGGGGCCATGCTGTAGCCACCAGCAACACACATGATTGTTCCATGATGATTTTGGAGATCACTCTTGGCAGAAGATCTAGAGGCGGGAAGATATAAGCAGGTTGATAACACCAAGGAAGTGTCAGCGCATCCACTGCTTCCGTCTGAGAATCCCTGGACCTGGACAGGTATCTGGGAAGTTTCTTGTTTAGATGAGAAGCCATCAGATCGATTTCTGGAAGACCCCACATCTGAACAATCTGAGAAAACACATCCGGATGGAGAGACCACTCCCCTGGATGTAAAGTCTGACGGCTGAGATAATCTGCCTCCCAATTGTCTACACCTGGGATATGAACCACAGAAATTAGACAGGAGCTGGATTCCGCCCAAACAAGTATCCAAGATACTTCTTTCATAGCTTGGGGACTGTGAGTCCCACCCTAATGATTGACATATGCCACCGTTGTAATATTGTCTGTCTGAAAACAAATGAATGATTCTCTCTTCACCAGAGGCCAAAAACTGAAGAGCTCTGAGAATTGCACGGAGTTCTAAAATATTGATTGGTAATCTTGCTTCTTGAGATATCCAAACTCCTTGTGCTGTCAGAGATCCCCAGACAGCTCCCCAACCTGAAAGACTCGCATCTGTTGTGATCACAGTCCAGGTCGGCCGAACAAAGGAGGCCCCTTGAACTAAACGCTGGTGATTTAACCACCACGTCAGAGAGTGTCGAACATTGGGATTTAAGGATATTAATTGTGATATCTTCGTATAATCCTGGCACCATTGATTCAGCATACAAAGCTGGAGAGGTCTTATGTGAAAATGAGCAAAAGGAATCGCATCCGATGCTGCAGTCATGAGGCCTAAAACTTCCATGCACATAGCCACTGAAGGGAATGACTGAGACTGAAGGTGCCGACATGCTGCAACCAATTTCAAACGTCTCTTGTCTGTTAGAGACAGAGTCATGGGCACTGAATCTATCTGGAAACCTAAAAAGGTGACCCTTGTCTGAGGACTCAAGAAACTTTTTGGTAAATTGATCCTCCAACCATGTTTTCGAAGAACTAACACTAGTTGATTCGTGTGAGATTCTGCAGAACGTAAAGACTGAGCTAGTAGCAAGATATCGTCCAAATAAGGAAACACCACAATACCCTGTTCTCTAATTACAGAGAGTAGGGCACCCAGAACCTTTGAAAAGATTCTTGGAGCTGTTGCTAGGCCAAATGGAAGAGCAACAAATTGGTAATGCTTGTCTAGAAAAGAGAATCTCAGGAACTGATAATGTTCTGGATGAATCGGAATATGAAGGTAAGCATCCTGCAAGTCTATTGTAGACATAAAATGTCCTTGCTGAACAAAAGGCAGAATAGTCCTTATAGTCACCATCTTGAAAGTTGGTACTCTTACATAACGATTCAAAATTTTCAAATCCAGAACTGGTCTGAATGAATTTTCTTTCTTTGGGACAATGAATAGATTTGAATAAAACCCCATACCTTGTTCCTGAAAAGGAACCGGCATGATTACCCCTGAAACCTCCAGGTCTGAAACACACTTCAGGAAAGCCTGAGCTTTTACTGGATTTACTGGGATGCGTGAGAGAAAAAATCTTCTCACAGGAGGTCTTAATCTGAATCCTATTTGGTACCCCTGAGGAGACAATGCTCTGAATCCATTGATTTTGGACAGAATTTGCCCAAACATCCTGGATAAACTTTAATCTGCCCCCTACCAGGGCCCGCACCTTCATGCAGACTTAGGGGCTGACTTTGGTTCTTAAAAGGCTTGGATTTATTCCAACTTGAGGAAGGCTTCCAATTGGAAACAGTTTCCTTGTGGGAAGGATTAGGTTTTTGTTCCTTATTTTGACGAAAGGAACGAAAACGATTAGAAGCCTTAGATTTACCCTTAGGTTTTTTATCCTGAGGGCAAAAAACTCCCTTCCCCCCAGTAACAGTTGAAATAATAGAATCCAACTGAAAACCAAATAAATTATTACCTTGGAAAGAAAGAGATAGTAATCTAGACTTAGATGTCATATCAGCATTCCAAGATTTAAGCCACAAAGCTCTTCTAGCTAAAATAGCTAAAGACATGGAACTAACATCAATTTTGATAATATCAAAAATTGCATCACAAATAAAATGATTAGTATGTTGCAGTAAACGAACAATGCTATACAAGTCAGAATCCAATTCTTGTTGCGCTAAATTCTCCAACCAAAAAGTTGAAGCAGCTGCAACATCAGCCAAAGAAATTGCAGGCCTAAGAAGATGACCTGAATATAAATAGGCTTTCCTTAGATAAGATTCAAGTTTTCTATCTAAAGGATCTTTAAAGGAAGTACTATCTTCCATAGGAATAGTGGTTCGTTTAGCAAGTGTAGAAATAGCCCCATCAACTTTGGGGATCTTTTCCCAAAACTCTATTGAAAATTGCTGGTAAAGGATACCATTTTTTAAACCTTGCAGAAGGATTAAAAGGAGTACCTGGCTTATTCCATTCCTTAGAAATCATATCAGATATAGCATCAGGAATAGGAAAAACCTCTGGAGTAACCACAGGAGGTTTAAAAACAGAATTTAAATGTTTACTGGTTTTAATATCAAGAGGACTAGCTTCCTCAATATCCAAAGTAATTAACACTTATTTTAACAAAGAACGCATATATTCCCATTTTAATAAAAAAAGTAGATTTGTCAGTGTCAATTATCTGAGGAAGGATCTTCTGAATCAGATAGATCCTCATCAGAGGTGGATAATTCATTATGTTGTCTGTCATTTGAAATGTCATCAACTTTATAAGAAGTTTTAAAAAGACCTCACGCTTATTAGAAGGCGGAAATGCAGACATAGCCTTCTGAATAGAATCAGTAACAAATTCTTTAAAATTCATAGGTATATCATGTACATTAGAAGTTGAAGGAACTGCAACCGGCAATGTACTATTACTGATGGACACACTATCTGCATGTAAAAGTTTATCATGGCAACTAATACAAATGACATCAGGAGATATAATCTCCACAATTTTACAACAAATGCACTTAGCTTTGGTAGAACCGATGTCAGGCAGCAAAGTTCCAACAGATACTCTGAGGCAGGATCAGATTGAGATATCTTGCAGAATGTAAAAAAAACAACAACATATAAAGCAAAATTATCAATTCCTTATATGACAGTTTCAGGAATGTGAAAAAATGCAAATAGCATAGCCCTCTGATATAGAAAAAGGCAAGAGGCAAACAGCAATGGGGCAAATAAAATAATGAAAAATTTGGCGCCAAGTATGACGCACAACGTAACAAAAAACCATGCCAACCATGTCCCGGAAATCACACACTCGCGTCACTAACGATGCAACCCTGTGTGAACCCTCTGTGTCAATTAGGATGCCGGAAATGACGAACTTGCGTCAACGGACGTGCCTTTCGCGCCAAAAAATTCTCGTGCCAAAAATGACGCAATAAAGTGTAGCATTTTGCGCACCCACGAGCCTAAGGTCAGCCCGCAATTTGAAACAAAGTAGTCAATTGAAAAAAGACTAAAACCCAGGTAAGAAAAAAATATTTCTTAATATTAACTTTCCCCAATATTGAAACTGACTATCTGCAAAAGGAAATACATGAACCTGACTCATGGAAAATAAAGTACAATACATATATTTAGAACTTTATATAAATGCATGAAGTGCCAAACCATAGCTGAGGTGTCTTAAGTAATAAAAACATACTTACCCAAAAGACACCCATCCACATATAGCAGATAGCCAAACCAGTACTGAAACAGTTATCAGTAGAGGTATTGGTACATGAGAGTATATCGTCGATCTGAAAAGGGAGGTAGGAGATGAATCTCTACGAGCCGATAACAGAGAACCTATGAAAAAGACCCCCATTAGGAAAATCATTGCATTCAATAGGTGATACTCTCCACGTCCCTCTGACATTCGTTGTACTCTGAGAGGAATCGGGCTTCAAAATGCTGAGAAACGCATGTCAACATAGAAATCTTAGCACAAACTTACTTCACCACCTCCATAGGAGGCAAAATTTGTAAAACTGAATTGTGGGTGTAGTGAGGGGTGTATTTATAGGTGTTTTGAGGTTTGGGAAACTTTGACCCTCCTGGTAGGATTGTATATCCCATACGTCACTAGCTCATGGACTCTTGCCAATTACATGAAAGAAAAGCAGACCTCCTATATCCTATGTCTCTCTATTCTCAAAGGCGGGCATTATCTTATACCCTTGTCTATACATAATGGACAATTATGCTTAGCTTTTTTACAGCTAATACATCAGTGTTCATATTTGCAGTGTAAATGGTGTCTCCAACAGGCAAAAACAAGTATTTCAAATAAAAAAATAACAAAATAAAGGTAAAGTAGTTATATGTAAACAATTTAATACACTCCAGCAGATATAGTGATTGTTGGGAACACATTAAAGCAGAGAAGAAATTACAAGATAATGTTCCTTAAACACGTTGTTAGTTAGGAAAATGAATGTAGGTAATGATACCATTAGAGTGTATATGTTTAACCTCTTAACTTTTGAGCCATTTTCACCCGTGCTGAGCTGTTCAAAAGCCATTACTCCTGGGAAATACCTCCCTCTGACCACTAGGAGGAGGAAAAGATTCCTGAAATGCCAAGAGCCCTTAAAGTGCCATAAAACAGATTGAGATCTGTGCAAATCCTAAAATGGCTAATTAATTTAAAATAGTTTGCATAAAACAATTGTTTAAAAATTGCTGGCAAGTATTTTAAAATAATTTTCAGAATTAAGCAAAAATTAATTACATAGCTAAGCTGCCTGGAGCAGCTAACATCCACCCCTCTTATCAGTGTTTAGACACAGACATTGTATTTCAACTGAGTTCACAGCTTCTAGGCATGCTCCAGCAGATAATCCCTATTCATTTTTGCATTCTACAAAAGAACAATACACATAGATATGGCCATAAAAGGAATTGTGTGGGGGGGAGTTAAAGCTTTACAATCAGAAACTAACAAGAAAGCCTCCTCCTCGTGTAGGATCATCGTTATACTCCATATAGATGTATCCTCTACTGTCATGCGTACAGCACTGGATTGGCTGTCTACTAGAAGCAGTAATTCCTGCAAGGTGTAAGACCATTTGTGGGGCTACCTAATAGGTTAGTATGGGTTTGTTTTGTGGGCACACAGCCTATATGCTATTAGTAAGTAAACTTGGGGTGTTATACAACATAGCTATTATATTGGGCCTTATATGTATTTTTAGTGGCAGATTTTGAAGCACACTATTGGGTTAATTAAAGAGACATAAAACTGGAAAAAGAAAATGCTTTAATGTGTTGGAACATTTTATTGTTGTACTTTTAATTGCACATAACTTTGTGATTAACCCCCTCCAAAGGGTTTAAGTACATAGTTACAGTCAGCTCAAGAGCAGCAATGCACTACTGTGAACACATCTGGTGAATCGATAACAAGAGGCATATGTGTGTAGCCACCAATCGCCAATTACCACCCAGTTGCACGTGCTGCTCATGAAACTATCTAGGTATGCTTTTCAACAAAAGATACCAAGAGATCAAAAGTACATTTGATAATAGAATAATAGAAGTTCAATTTCAAGTCCAACAATGAAGAGAGAGAAAGAAAGTTAGAGAGAGGAGAGATAGAGACGCACACCACCACACACACACATATAATATATATATATATATATATATATATATATATAGAGAGAGAGAGAGAGAGAGAGAGAAAGAGATGGAGAGAGAGAGGAAAGATAGAGAGAGATAGAGAGAGGAGAGATAGAGAGAGAAAGTTAGAGAGAGGAGAGATAGAGACACGCACACACACACACCACACATATATATATATATATATATATATATATATATATATATATATATAGAGAGAGAGAGAGAGAGAGAGAGAGAGAAAGAGATGGAGAGAGAGAGAGAAAGATAGAGAGAGATAGAGAGAGGAGAGATAGAGAGAGAAAGTTAGAGAGAGGAGAGATAGAGAGAGGAGAGATAATTTTCAAAATTAAGCAATATTAATTACATAGCTAAACTGCCTGGAGAAGCTAACTCCACCCCTCTTATCAGTGTTTAGACACAGGACATTGTATTTCAACTGAGTTCACAGCTTCTAGGCATGCTCCAGCAGATAATCCCTATTCATTTTTGCATTCTACCAAAAGAACAATAAACATAGATATGGCCATAAAAGGAATTGTGTGTGTGTGTGGGGGGGGAGTTAAAGCTTTACAATTCAGAAACTAAAACAGAAAGGGTTAATGGCAAGGCACTGCAGTTTACATTTGCAGGTAAAGTAATTAAGTACATATTATATTATTTTGTCTCTATCCCAACTTGTTTTATGTCCCTTTAAAACCCCTCCCAACTTACTGGAAACTAGGTGAAGAATGAAGGTGCTACACATGTTATTCAGAGGGAGGGATTCTCAGAACGATTTCAGGCCCACTTCAAAGAGAGCTACCGTTTTGATTTTGGAAAGCTTTGGAGTTAGGGGTTAGTGGCACAATTACACCCAGTGGGAGTTAGTCACAGGCCTGCAACAGGTGTTTGTGGCGACCGGTCCCTAGCCGCCTCCTGTAGGATCATCGTTATACTACATACAGATGTATCCTCTACTGTCATGCGTACAGCACTGGATTGGCTGTCTACTAGAAGCAGTAATTCCTGCAAGGGGGTAAGACCATTTGTGGGGCTACCCTAATAGGTTAGTATGGGTTTGTTTTGTGGGCACACAGCCTATATGCTATTAGTAAGTAAACTTGGGGTTATACAACATAGCTATGGACTGTTGTGACAGGCATTTTTATATTATATTGGGCTTATATGTATTTTAGTGCGTAGCGGATTTTGAAGCGCACTATTGTATTTGCGCTTGTCAGATATCTAATCATATCGCTCTGATTTTTTAATCTTTTGCGCATGTATATATTTCATAATCTTTGTGTAAGCTGGGCATGGCAGGTTATCGCGCATTGGTTTTTATGCGCGCAACTTTCTTGCCCTTTTTTTATTTCCATATTGTGCTGCTGACGTGGTGTGTCGACTTCTTAGCGTTCTTTGTTTTTTCACGTGCATAGTCTATTCGGCACGCTTTGTTTGTTTGTGTGACTGTCAGCTGCCCTGCCTTT